>NC_055979.1:2789848-2914848 GCF_018492685.1 Alosa sapidissima | reverse complement strand
CACACACACACACACACACACACACACACACACACACACACACACACACACACACACACACACACACTCTCTTGCACTAGTGCTCACTAGTGCTTTCTGTCTCTCTCTCTCTCTCTCTCTCTCTCTCTCTCTCTCTCTCTCTCTCTCTCTGTCAGGTAGTGATGACTATCTTTGCGTGTTTTCCTCTTTGTTAATAAATGTGACTCTTTCTCTACCTTCCTAATCTGCTACATTGGGCTCCCTCTGTTTGTTTGTATTCATCCACACCTCTGCGGCCCCACGACTTCTCGACTTTCGGCCCCTGGCCCCTGATCTCCATGCCGACCAGAGAGGCAGGACGTGTGCTCTAATTGGCTAAAAGAAGCTCTCCAAGGTGACCCCCCTGACCGCTCGGCTCTCCATTAGTAGTGGCGCACCAGTCCTGACCCAAAACCGGGATGCATTGTGGGTAATGAGAGGCAGACTGGCCGTGGTGAAGAGACTCGTGGGATTCTGGGGCAGTGACCTCCATAGGGCTGAGAATGCATATGCACAGACAGAGAAGGAGGGGGAGAGAGAGAGAAAGAGAGAGAGAGAAAGAGAGAGAGAGAGAGGTGAAGAGGAGGAGAGGAAATGTGTAAGGAAAGCAAAAGGTGAAGAAGGGAGGATGTGTAGTTGAAATGAGTGATAGAGAAAAGAGTGGAGGAGGACAAACGGGGACAGAAAAGGAAAGGGAAGACAAACAGGTGAAGAGATGGAGACAGGTGATGAGGATGGAAGGAGAGGGCCGGAGAAAGAGAGGTTTAAAAGAAGGATTTAGAGAGAGAATGTGAAAGGAAGGATTTCTTAATCAGGACTTCTCATCTCTCAGTTAATGCCTCATCAAGTCACATATTCACCATTATGTAATATCAATGTGTTTATTCCCTTTAGCAGAGGGGGGAATGAAATCCTCCATATTTGTATTAGTGGTTGTCCGCAGGAATCCCGCCAGCCTGAACCAGTGCATAATGCAGCGGGCAGCAACGGGCAGCAGCGGGCAGCAGCGGGCAGCGCAGGCCACATATCCAGAGGTGATTCTCAAATCTGGTAGAAAGGCCTAGCAACAATCACGCCCACACACGGCGCTGTGTCCATCCGAGGGTAAGCCTAGGTAATCCCTTGTTGTACACCGGGGCCTCAGTGTATGAGATGAAATATACACAGGTCACACAGACACACACACAGACACACCGACACACACAGACACACACACAGGGAGTGAAAGTGTGGTGGGTATAAAAGGATGATGTAACCAGTTCCCAGAGAGAGCCAGAGAGAGAAAAAGGGTAAGACTGATCCGTAGGCAGAGAAAAGAGACAGATGAAAAGACCACAGCACACAGAGCTGGGGAAAGGTGCTCAGGATCATTTGCATTAAATCATAAGCCAAACCCCATGCTACAATTGCAACCTGCATGCCAGTTTAAATGTAGAAATCATAACTTCGTCCAGAATATGGGCCAAAGTTCTTCAAGCATTTCTAGTGATTTGAACTTCAAAAATGTAATTATTAACACAATAGGACCTAAGAAACCTAAGAGAGTCCAAACATGCCCCCCGCCTCTGAAAGCATGTATTACTGTTCACAGGAACCACCCTAATAATGCCTTTAATGTTCCTTCAAATGCATCTATTACAATAGCACCCATGAGTCTGCTATGATAAATGTAAGCTACATTTTCAGCGGTGTGGGCCCACAGCGGTCTAGCCAGTGCTAAATCTAGTAAAGGAACACTTAAACATAGCATTTGCTGTGATTAGCAAAATTGAAGCATTTGTGTCACAAATTACACACATTGCCTAGAGTACAATTAACTAAAACATGAAATGACAATTAGCCTGCCTTTGTTATTTTTATATCTTTCAGATTTATAATTTGTTGAGCAAATATTTATCACTGGCCTTAACTGATTTTGTAATGAGATATTAAATAACTAATTGTCTTTCAGTCAGTCAAGTTTAACAATACTGATTAGTTTCTTTCAGCCATTTTTCCATTCTTCCACTTACGTTTGTAATAAATTAGCCATCAGCTTTAAAGGTGCCAGGTGTAGGATTTGAGTAGTCTTGAACGTACCAGTATGTCTACACCGACAGACTTCTATTGACTTGCATGCATTTGATGCAGCATCATTATGGTTGTTTGTTCACATCCTATTGAATTTCCCCTGGGGATCAATAAAGTATCTATCTATCTATCTATCTATCTATTGCTTATTTCTAAAGGTCATTTTTGAACAGCTTTAAAATCAGAAATCCTACTTGTAGCCACTTTAAATATGCAAGTGGACAACATTATCACAATCATCATGCTTCACTTGCTGAATAGATGTCATGATAGATGAACAGTGATGATCAATGTCACAGAATTATGATTTGATTGAATGATGGAATATTACAAAATGGAGGTACATGAAGAGCTATTAAGTCACAGGGATGTTCAGCACTTTCATTTCCTAGCATTGCATGATGGGAAATTGTAACCCAGTGAGAAGGATGCATCGTGTCTAGATGTGAATCAGGGCCAAACTCTAAAACAGCAGTTCCCAAACTTTTTTTTTCACGTACCACCAACTACATTCTGACTCGCTCATGTACCCCCACTATCCGACACAAAAAAAAACGTAACACATTCCAGGCATCGTGTTTAATTAGCCGCCCTACATGATACCAAATAACAAAATCTAAATGTGCAACTGGTCTATGAGCTCTCACGCTAAAAAACTGTGGAGAACAACATTATGAGACACAAAGAGAACACAGGCTTAAGATTTAAAAAAAAATCATTTTTAACACCTTTCCGACATTGCCCTTTTCCTCTTTCCTCTTACCCACTAGTGGAAGCCCCCAACCCCCGCCCGCATATACACATACATATACATATACAAACACATACTGTACATACACACAGACAGACATAGACACACACACACAGACACACACACACACACACACACACACACAGACACACACACACACACACACACACACACACACACACACACAGTATGAGATTAGATACTTAAATTAGCAATTAGATTCATGAACATTCTCTCTCTTTCTCTTTCTCACTTTCTTCAACAGAGAGAGAGAGAGAGAAAGAGAGAGAGAGAGAGACTCACATAAAAGACACACACAGAGACCCAGATAAGATCAGACACAGATATTAGCCCAAGATTAATTGAGGACACAGGAGCTCATATCACACACACACACACACTCTCTCTCTCTCTCTCTCTCTCTCTCTCTCTCTCTCTCTCTCTCTCTCTCTCACACACACACACACACACAGAGGGCAATTACAGGTCTGAATTGGCCATGGAATATTCATAGCAATGACGTGAGTGTGTGTCCTTGGGCCGAGCCGGCTCCAGCCCTGCTGTCGTCCAGACGGACCGTTTCTCTCCCACTCCCTTTTCTCTCTATTATTTCACAATTCTTTCTCTATCCCCTAATTCTACCTTTCATTTCCTCCATTAGCTCCCATGGATCCTCTGTCTATCTTCTCATTGCCCCATTATCTTTCTCCCCTCCACAGTGACATTTTGAACAGACTTTAATATGACAGGTGCTTTGACTTCTTCCATGTCCTCTAACTCTGGTCGTCATAACGATGCTCAAGAGGTCAGGACCAGGACCAGGTACAGGACCCAGGAGGGCCATAGCTCAATGGTGTCACGTCTTAGGACAGGGAAGAAGCCTTGGTTAGTGACCGTTATAGAAACATTTTTGTAAAAGGTGCACAAATTTTTATAGTTAACAAGTTATTATGACCGCCACGCAGCGAAGCGGCGGTCATATAGGTTTAGTCAGATTTTTTGGGCAAAAAATTGTCCAAATTTCCATCAAGGATTCCTGGGACACTGTAAGACCGGGGTACACGAAACTTGGTGGGCATGTAACCCCACATGGATAGCATGGAACCTCCTTTTTTCGTTTTGATCTGTAGCCCCCCCCCCCCCCCCCTCACACAGTAGACATATATACGCATGCATGCACATGCACACACACAGGCACATAAACAGGCAAACACACAAGCACATGCACATGTACGCACACACACCCACCCACACACCCACACACACATAAACATAAACATGTACATGCACACATGCACACAATTCAAGAATTTCTCAGAATTATGAACAGGCAAGATGGGGGTGGGGTTGTATAAAATGTATATTACATGTGAAATCTATGAACTAATCATGTTTTGGTACTTGTCTAGCAGATACCAGTGAGAATTGAGTGTGCATAATGCAATTCAGTGAGATAGTTAGAATCATATATGCCTTACAGCGTGACTTATTTTTGTGGAAAACATGTGCTGGACTGGGCAGCGTTCATATTTTGTACCGCTCTGCAGTACATCTAGTTATTATAGTTATGGTTAATAACATCATCACAAACCGGAAGGCTTAAGTTGATCTCAGATATGGACATAGTTACAAAAGTTACACTTAGAGTTGCACTACCATTTAGTACTTTTGTCACTGATGATGAGACACAAAATGTCCCCATGGGAAACCATCAAACCTGTCAGGTATCTCACAGCTGAACACGTATGGTCTCTGCCAGTAGCCTACTAACCTGCGACCTTTTCTACTTTTCTCTTCTAATCTCTGTTTCTTTTTCTCTCCTTCTTATTTGCTCATTCTTTCACTGCCAGAGCTTCTGCTTTGAAGTGCAGTTAAAGATGGAATCTTTCTTCCAGCTCTTCCTTTACCTTTTTACTCCACATACCTGATGACAGACAAAGCTTGACATTTAACGCCCTCATATGCACACAAACACACACACACACACACACACACACACACACACACATACCTTGCCAGATTTGCCTTTCGGTGAAGGTTATCAGAAGAGCACTGAAAGTCTGTTCGTATCAGATGCCTTTAATGTGATTGCAGCATTTCATCTGAATTAAAAGGGAAAAGCTAGATAGGCTAAACATATAAAGAAATATGTTCTGTCGCCTCTGAAGGTGAACGCTTTGTTCAGTTCCGTCCTATCGCATGATAGGAATACAAGACTGCTCAACTTTTACATAAATCTCTCCAACCCTACTCCTTATGTTCAAAATAGAAACTGAAATAAAGACATATTACTTTTTTAAAGTGTTTTTTTTTTTGCTTCAAAAAATAATGATTTCAGAAGAAAAAGTTGACAGCCGCCGTGCTTCAAAGCGGTCTGAAAATAAAGCCTTCAATTAAGATAGTGCGCTGTTGTGGATTATGAATACGAGATCGTCTGCGTACGTGAAGCTCAATGTGGCGGTGGGCCTTGCTCTGACTGAGTGTTAGCGATGCGAGAAATGCGGAGGCGGAATTTTGGGGGTGTGGGGGTATGGAGTTGGATGAATAGGTACGCAGCTGTAGACAGGCGAGGCTTTAATAGAAGTCCCATTGAGGAAGTGCACTCGCGCCAAGGGATCAAGTACATCTTTATCCGCACGCTAATTCCTGCAATCAGACTTAGGAGGGGTGGTGCCGTGTTAATTTCTGAGATGGAGGAGAGAAGAGAGGAGATGAGCCTTCTCAGAGTGCTGAAAAAACAGTGGGAGGGGCTGAGCAAGGATGTGTGTGTGTGTGTGTGTGTGTTTGACTCAGGGTTTAACTTCTACCTGGAAGAATGTGATAGCTCTTCCAGAAGTTCTGCAAAAATACACACAAAAGTGTAGCAAGAGTAGCACACTGTAACCACACACACACACACACACACACACACAAGCTCAACAAAAGTAGCCCTTGCAGACCTTTAATATGTTTCTTTGCCAGTTCTACATGTGGCCCCTGTAGTTTCATTTTTATGCAGCACACACATTGGTGAAAAAAATGCTCTTGTGTGTTGTGTTTGTGTTTGTGTGTGTGTGTGTGTGAGAGTGTGTGTGTGTGTGTGTGTGTGTGTGTGTGTGTGTGTGTGTGTGTGTGTGTCTGTGTGTCTGTGTGTGTGTGTCTGTGTCTGTGTGTGTGTGTGGTTTTATCTAATTAAAGAATTCCCAAATGGTCCCCATAGTCCCTCTTCCTCACTCTCTGGGTTGGGCTGGATCATGGCTCGGCGCATCTCTCTCCATGTGTGGGCATTAGCTGGAGTTAAACATGCTGGAGCTCGTTTGTCTGAGACTTTACCCAGAAGTCCAGTCAGAAGCTTCACAGCCATAAATTATTCACCAGTTAGCAGTCTTGCCATGCACACATGGCTCCTGTCTCCCCCCTTAATTGTGAGACATCGCGCTGGAAAAACTCCACTATGGGCATTCCTCCACTAATTTCCAGAGAAATGAAGAGAGACAGATGGAAAAAGGGGGAGAGAGAGGGAAAGAGAGAGTGTGAGCTGAGGGGAATGTGCGTGTAAGACAGAAAAGCGCACTGGGTGGTCGTCTCCCTACACTTGTTTAGTTTAGCAGCGAAAATGGCATGCTATGCTCTCTCTCTCTCTCTCTCTCTCTCTCTCTCTCTCTCTCTCTTTCTCTCTCTGTATCTCTCTCTTTTTCTCACCCCCATTCTCTATTTCTCCAAAGATGCTGCCTTTCTTTTTACACTGTCACACTTTGGCGAGACTTTCCAAGCAGTGAAAACAGGAAACTCAACAGAAGAGGGAAAAAAACATTTGAAAAAGTATAGCGAAGAGACATGAGACAGCCACTTTCCCGTGAACCGGCGTCCCCCGAGTCCTCGTTAGAACAGCTTCGGAACCCGCGGCGGATATCTCCGGAAGAGAAGAGAGGAGAGGCCCTCTGACATGTGTGGTTACCACACACGGCCGAAACACAGCACAGCAAGAGGAGAGAGGAGAGGGAAAAAACGGACGAGTGTGGAACACTAGTAGGAGGAATAAAAGAGGGAGGAGGGAAAAGGGTGGGTGGAGGAAATGAGAGCGATGGACAGAAGAGGAGATGAGCAGAGGAGAAGAGAAACAGATAAAAAAGAGAAGGACAAGAAGTAGTAGAGGAGAAACGGTGAGGGCATGAGGAAGAGATGAAAAGAGAAAAAACAGATAGAGGAGAGAGAAAGAAACGGGAGACAATAGAGAACTGGAGTGGAGTGGAGAGGAGAGAGGAGAGGAGAGGAGAGGAGAATAGAACAGAGATAGCATCAAGCATGGAGACCTACCTTATTAGCTCTTTGTAATGTGCAGCGACAATCCCAGAGTGGCCAAGACAATTAACACAGTCATTATATCTCATTAATTAAAAAGAGATATCTTACAGGACCATCTAATTATGTTATTTCAGTCAACCTTTTTGGAAGTCGGGGCCAGCGACAGATAAAGGACAAAACAAATTTCCTCACGGAGTTAACAGAGGGAAGAAGCGACATATTAAAGCTATCCATTTGTCTACCTCCACAGCTACAAACATCAAGGTGCTGTTTGAGCTGCAGTAGAGGAGGACACGATGGAAATGAAAAGCTTAAGGTCACACAGTGTTTGATTTCCATTGGAGAGCAGGAAGTGTGCCGAGGCTAGAAGCTAAGATAGCTGTGCTGCTGTCATGGGAGAGCAGGGAGTGTGTCCAGATAGCTGTGCTGCTGTCATGGGAGAGCAGGGAGTGTGTCCAGATAGCTGTGCTGCTGTCATGGGAGAGCAGGGAGTTTGCCCAGATAGCTGTGCTGCTGTCATGGGAGAGCAGGGAGTGTGCCGAGGCTAGAAGCTAAGATAGCTGTGCTGCTGCTGCTGTCATGTTGCACCACTTGACAAGTTCATTCTTGGGATTTCATTACATTTCTGTGCCAAATTAAATCAATCCAAAGCCTTTTAATTGATTCCTTCAAAACTCCTTTGAAAAAAAAATCTAAAGTGAGTTATTTTTACATACCTCAGCTGAATTTTAATTAATGCTTTTTATAAGGCAAAATGAGAGAGAACACATCACAAATCCTGATGGCAATAAAAATAATGGGTTTTTCTAAAAGTGGGTATTTTGGGCTGTCTGTCACTTACAGATCTGGGCTTTTTGGAGATGCCACTTTCAAAGTGCAAAGAGACGGGGGCATTCAACACACTTCAGTTCCAAACTGCAATTTGTCTCTCCACCTCCAGCTTTCGGCATTACAGGTGCTCTGTGGATTTACAAATGCAAAAACCCCCTAATGTATGGGTGAGTCAAGCAAACATTAGTGGATAATTACAGACGAAAGGGCACTAAATGCTTTTCATGTCTGGCTCCTACGCCTTCCTGCTGTTGACCACCACATTAGATCCGAAAGAAATAGTATAAGAAAAACTTCAGAAAAACGTATGCAGTCTTATGTGACACTGACCACTCATCAGCCACTCTTTTTGGGTACGCAGAGGAGACACTGCTAGAGAGTACAGTAGGCTATCAGAGAGGAAGAATAATGTAAACATGGGAGAGGACATGCTATTGTGTTATTAATGTTCTGGACCGATCAGCAGTATGGAGTGTGGGTGTGCGTGTGTGCGTATGCATGTGAGCGCGTGCGTGCGTGCATGCGTGTGTGCGTGTTCCTTCCTGCTCTGTTATGCTGTTTGCTGCTTATTCTCTGTTTACTGCAAGGAGATTTTTTTTTCAGCAGAGAACACCAATCAAAAGGTGTCAAGTTCAGTCAATGACAGCAAAATGCACGTTATGCAAAAAAAAAAACGTGCATAATTGAAAGGAACGGCATACACCAAAAGGTAGGCCAATCATTTTTTCCTTGCTGTAAACTACAGAAGCTATACATCAGATGGGGAAGGAAAAGCAGCCGTAGTATGCATTCTCAGGGAAAAAGGAGCTTTTAAAAATGGCATTGAATGGAGCCAATGCCAGGGACATGCATTTGTAAATTAAATGGCAAAGAACAACTCAGAAACAAAGTGTGTTGGTGAAAAAAAGCACTATGAAACTGTGTTGGTAAAAAAAGCACTATGAAACTGAAGTGAAAAGGCCACGGTCTCTCCTCTTGGGATTTGAAGGGCATTTTGATATTGTGTTTGCATCCTGGCATAGCTAACTGGCTTTGAAAAAGAAATGCAACTTTATGCACATACCACATACCAGCCTATCAGTAAAACTAGTCCCCTAGCTGCATCAGTATTGTGTTTAAGCAAATGACCCTGTATGAATTGGCACTTGATGAAAGAGCTGCTCGGAGGCACCCTGGGCCTTTAGAACCACTTCTGGCTTAGTGTAGTTAATCTGTTAGAAGGGAATAACATGCGAGTCAAGCTAAAATGTTTTTGTATCAAATGATTCAAATTCTGTCAAGGATGGACCAGTATTATTTTTTTTAATTGTTATGTTACAAACCACTTGTTGATATTTTTCCACTAATAAAGGTGTGAAAAGATGAGCTGTTATAGTGGTTACTCCTTAGTTTCTCCAAAGCAGCCAATTTATTTCAATGCTTTAGTGTCTAATGGCTTTGGCATTTTAAAACTTTTTGTAAGTTAAACATATTTACTTATTGCTTCATCTAAATAGATCAAAATTCATCTGACTTTATCTTACATTTGTGTTGGAGTCTTTATTCTCATAAAAACACAAAGATTTTTTTCCACAATTTCATTGTATGTGTCACGGTTGCAAGGGGAGAGCTGGACCGAGGCGCAAGGCAAGTTGAGGCAAGGGAAGATACGAGGCTTCACTTCACTAGGATCCTACCCCACACTCAGATCCTCTTCCCTATCCTTGGGCACCTTCTTTTACATCAGCAATTTGTTCTTCCACTTATTTCAGTGTTTCTTTGGTTAGCTATATTGACAGAGGGTTTCACACTGTTCTCACCTGGTGTAAGACCGCTGTGAGGCGGGGGCCACTGTCTGTGTTTCATATGAATAAAAACCTGGGCTTATTTCGATCTTTCATTTTAATATTCTAAATGTCAGTCACTAGTAAAAGAGCCAGCCAGAACCAAAGAGTGAACTCTCATAACAGTCGACAGTCAGTTCTTCATGAGAAAAAACGTGTCTTTGTAATATGGCTGCTATGCTATTTTCCAGCATGTTTTAGCAGTGGACAGTTCTGTGCTGCTGTTGCTGCATTTTTCTTTGTGATGTCCTTTCTTGCTTCTGGACGACTAATCTAGGAATTAAGATACCCTTCTCACTCACTGTAAAGTGAGTCTGGGGCTGTTTCTTCTAGTGTTGTTGGGATTGGGAGTAATAATGGCTTTAGGGTATAGGACACTACCATTCTGCTAGTCCTACCCCTTTTCCAATGAAAATCAATTTCTTGTCACCCCTTTCCAGTGAAAATCACACCCAATTTTTGTCGCTAGGCAATTTCTCAAAGGCCCAGAGTCTTTTCTTTGGTGAGCTCAAATTTTAATACAGGCCCACCCCCAGCTTTTTAATGTGTAAGTGCCTTTCTGAGTGGTACACTGACAGAGAAAGACTGAGGAGGAAGAAGAGAGGGTTGTGTGTGTGTGTGTGTGTGTGTGTGTGTGTGTTGGGTGAGGGGGGGTCTCTTTGCCTCATTTTTGTCAGGGTCTTTGTTGAGGGTGTCAGTAGCTTGATGAGTGGGGGCGCTTGACAGCTTCCACTCACTGATTCAGTTCTCCATGGAAAACCAGCTGGAAACCAGTACCACTCAGTGTGTGTGTGTGTGTGTGTGTGTGTGTGTGTGTGTGTGTGTGTGTGTGAATGATGTGAGTGCATATTTGTGCAACAGTGAGTGTATGTGTGTGTGTGTGTGTGTGTGTGTGTGTGTGTGCCTGTGCATGTCTGAATGAAATGAGAGCACATTCATGTGTGAGTGCTGTGTGTATTTGTGTATGTCTTTATGTGTATGTACATTAAATTTCATTTTTATTTCTTAACTGAGGAATATCATCAGCATTTGATAGAGTCTTTTTTCAACCACATGCTGTCTTGCTTTGAAGTTAACAACAAAGCGGTCTTCATTTTGAGATGTGTGTATATGTGTGTGATAAACTGAGTGAGTGAGTGCATACGTGTGTGTCAATGAGTAAGTAAATGAAACAGAAAGAGTGCTGTGAGAGAGAGAGAGAGAGAGAGAAAGGGAGAGAGAGGGAGAGAGAGAGGGAGAGAGAGGGAGGGAACATAAAGAGCTTGCCATCAGGGAAACTGATAATAATGTATGAACTGCTGTCAGTGGTGTTGGCTGGCTCGAGCAGCGCGCTGAATAATATTTTGGACCAGGCCGCCCCACCGAGTTGGACACGTCAGGCCATGGGAGCGCCTCCAGCCTTTAGGGTGCACACACACACACGCAGCTGACGGGATACATTCCCACGCGCCTAGCGCCTCTAGTACAACACATGTTAGTCAGAGGTGTTCAGGGAGATCGCAGGTTCTTATCAGAGGGGTTTGGAAAAGACTCTATTGTTTGCGAGGAGATTTAGTTTGTGTTACGAGGCATAATTTACCAGTCTTGAGCCTTGTTTTTGCAACTCTCACTTTAGCTTACAATTATGTGTTGCTTTTGTCAAAGGCTGATGAAAGATTGAAGTAGTTCCTTTGAATGCCTCAGCCCTTTTTGTTTCACTGATGACCGGCCCGTCTGTAACCAGACCACATATCTCTCGGAAGTCTAAGATGTCTAGTTGCCATGGGTATCACTGAGTGAAATGAATGGACTTGTGATCTTGGTCCGCCGAGGGTTTTCCATGGTAGCTTTGTGATGTTGGTGTGTAATTACAGTCTAATAACTGAGGCCATTACCTATTGTGAGTCTGATATTAAGTATTTAGTAGCTGCATTAAGCTCTGAAGCTCAGTGAAGCAGTGAACCAACTCTCTCAGGATGTTATTTAACACTTCAAGTGCACAGTGGTTCAGAGACTCTACATGATGGTTAGCATAAGTTCAGGAGGCCGTTTGGTTCAGCTAGGGGAAGTTTCGGTGGATACCGGATGGCCGCAGCATATTAACGTCCCTCATCGGCATGACTCATAATGATTGTCGCGTCGTGTCACGTTAAAAGGCACTGTTGGGGTTGCTCACCGGTGCGGCAACAGACTCGGGGGTGCTCGAGGGCCTGCGCTTGTAGTTGCCATGGCAGCGGATGGCGCCGGCGTGTTCGTCAGAGGGAGGAGGAAGAGGAGGAGGAGGAAGAGGCGCGGTGAGTATGCCCAGCGCTTAGCAGGATGGCTACTTATGAGCGCTTTCCACTACGCATCTCATCTCTGCAGCCGGCATGCATCCACAATCAACATCTCCTCATCGCTCCTCATCACACACATTCAGTCACACACACACACCTACACACACACATTTTCAGAGCACACTGCCACTCTCACACATGCATGCACGCACTCCCACCCTGTTTTTTTCACACTCTACACACACACACACACACACACACACACACACACACACTCTCCAATCATGTCTCGGAGGCTAAGCTTAGAAGTGCACGCTACTCTCATCTCCCATTTAGTTTGTTTTCATCTCAGGCTCACAGCAGTGCCTTGCGCTCCACACAATAGAGATGGGCACGTGGAGAGAGAGAGAGAGGAAGAGCGGGCGACAGAGAAAGAGAGAGAGTGGGAGACAGAGAGAGAGAAAGGGGGAGACAGAGAAAGGGAGAGAGTGGGAGACAGAGAGAGAGAGAAAGGGGGAGACAGAGAAAGAGAGAGAGTGGGAGACAGAGAGAGAGAAAGGGGGAGACAGAGAAAGGGAGAGAGTGGGAGACAGAGAGAGAGAGAAAGGGGGAGACAGAGAAAGAGAGAGAGTGGGAGACAGAGAGAGAGAAAGGGGGAGACAGAGAAAGGGAGAGAGTGGGAGACAGAGAGAGAGAGAAAGGGGGAGACAGAGAAAGAGAGAGAGCGGGAGACAGAGAGAGAGAGAGACACAGAGAGAGAGAGAAAAGGGAGCAGGGAGAGGTTGTGGCATTTGGGGTGTAAATGAGTAAAAACAAGGGAGAGAGAGAGTGGGAGAGCGAACAACAGCGAACGCTGTGGAGATGAGGCACATCATTAGAAATCACCGTGGTAACAGGACAGCGAGGGGCTCACTCCATCATCCCTGTTCTTTTTCACTGGCACACACACACTGTGACACATACAAACAAAAACACACACATACACTCTCACATATACACTACATACTCACTGCCTGTCATCTTGTCCCCCATCTCCCCCTCTCTAATGAAAATGATCGGCCCATGTGTGTGTGTGTGTGATTCACTCTCAGGTGCTCTTCAGACTAAAGATGCCCGGCCCTCCAGCAGGGCCAGATTAAAGGACCCGCTGTCATCAAACACCAGCTCCACAGCCGAGCAGTGCGTGTGTGTGTGTGTGTCTGTGTGTGTGTGTGTGTGTGTGTGTGAATGTGTGGGTGCTCTGTCTCTCACTCTCCTTTCATTCTTATTTTCCATGTGGTTGACTACTGCAAGAACAAATAAAAATAAAAGTTTTATCACTATTTTATTACTGCTTCGATCAATATTTCATGTTAATACAATATTTCATGTTTTATGTGCTGGTGTGCTCTTGGGGGTTTTTACTGTGGTTTTCTGTAATGCACATTGTTAATATAAATGATGCTACAGAAATAAATAGATGAACTGAACAGGGAACTGAATTGCTGCAATTTTTATCTCCATAAATACTAGTAACATTTGGTACGTTTTGCTTAAGAAATCCATGTGTAAATTATAAAGTAATTTGTGAAACACAGACTTGTTGAGAAATGTAATACACACATCTTAAATTAAGATTTACAAAAAACAAAAGACACCATTGATGAGATCTTGCCCAGGATGTGCCACCTAGGGGTGACCGACAAAACCCTCTCAGTGTACAGCACTACACCCTGTACACACAATGCAGATGCACCATGTGCTCTTCCCCTCAGCACAGCACGCTGTGCTCAACACTGTTGCCCTGCGTTTCACAGATCAGAGTCCACGGCTGGCAGGGTTCGCAACATCTGCTGTTTATTTGGGCTTTCTGTTGTGTGTTTTTGTTGCTTTTCTGTTTTATTTTTTGTTCCTCTTTTCGTGCAGGTGTGAACTGAATCTGGCCTTGATGACTGAACTACTGATGGTGTGTAAAAATAAGAAGGTGGAGACCATCTGCAGAATTTTCACAGCGGCTCAGAGAGACTTCAGTGTGTGTGCATGTGTTTATGTTAAACTGAGCTTCATCACTCAGGACACACAAACACCTGTTCAATCTGCACTCCCGCTACTGGAAGGTCAGAAAACTCTGCAGCTGAGTGTGTGTGTGTGTGTGTGTGTGTGTGTGTGTGTGTGTGTGTGTGAGATAGAGAGAAAGAGAGAGAACAAAGAGAGAAAGAGAGAGTGTGTGTGTTGTTTACCATGACTGTTTAAATGCATCTATGTACATACTGTATGTGTACTCATACTGTATACATGTATGTACATCTGTGCACATACATTCCACTGGCATGCATTTGTCAACCAAATTTCACGCACAAGCACACGCACAACCACACACACACACACAAACAAAGACAGTAAGTGTGCTCAAAACCCAATGTGATGGCGAGCAATTTGCTTCACTGGAGGCGAATCAGGACCACACCAGGAAGACACAACATGGAGGCTAAAAAGAGGACAAAAACATCAAATGCTGAAAGAAATGAGAGAGGGATAGAGAGAAGGAGGGAGGGAGATATGAGGGGATGGGGAGGGGGGGTTAGTGCCTGTGGCATGAGGCAATTACTTTTATCACATGTGACTGAGAGCCAGAGGAGCAGGGCCGCATTATGTAAATAAAATGCAGATTAAAAAATAACAATCACAACTGATAACTCCCCCAAATTATTGGCCTGGATATTAATGAGGGCGCTGTTTCTGTTTCTGTGTGCTGCCCTGATCAGAGGCCCTTGTATTTATTTGAAGATGAACAACACAAGAGAGAGAGAGAGAGAGAGAGAGAGAGAGAGGGAAAGGGGTGGGGAGAAGGGACAGAGAGGAGAGGTAGGAGAGGAGAGGGAGAGGAGAGATGAGGGGCTGCAGTTTAATTGCATTTGCCCCTAAGCTCTGTTTAGGACAACTATAAATAAATAACCTAATCAAAAGACTAAATGGAAGCATCAAATTATCATTGTAATCATGTCAGAAAATAACACAATGCGCCACCGCCCCTGCAAGCTCCCCATCCCTCTTCATCTGGACAGAAACAATAAAAACACCTTCCCCATTACCATGCTGTCCCTACACACTCCCCAGTGTGTTTGCCTTTAGATATAGCGAGGCGCCACATGCGGGGACACACACACACACATACATACACACTCCGGTGATATTTATTCGTAGTTATGAAGGGTGTGGTGCGGCAGCACAGATTGCAGCGCAGAAGTAAATCCAATCTAAACGTCCCGTAGCGTTTCTTGCCCGATGATAAATAAGACGGCCACAGCTGGGGTACCCCTCATGCTCTGTGATCGATTAAACAAGGGATGCTCAAGAGCTGCTGCTCACACAGACGGGCGTATGACTACACACACACACACTCACACACACACATACACACAGACTTTCAGACACACGCATATGCACACAGTCCAGTTCACTGGCCAGGAACTAACTCTGCGGGCGTGTGGAAAGACAACGGCACGAGGATAATCTACACCCTCAAAGTGGTGGCTGGCGGATGCTCCCCTCGTCTGTGGCTGGCTGGCGTGTCACCCTTGCCGAGCCGAGGCCAGTATCCTGCTAACTATCTGCGGCACGACTGGGCATTTTGGGAATTTTCGTGTCACGCTCAGGCTCTCTCTTCCGCTGTTCTTGGCATGGACGCGACCATGATTGCAGGCGTGTCTGACCCCACTATTCTACCAGAACGGACACCTCTCCGCTTTGTGAACTCATTCTTTTAATGATTTATCCATCCATCCAATCTCCTATCCAAACACACACACACACACACACACTCACACACACACACACACACACAGGAAGAACAGCATAAAGGGTCAGTGTGTGACGGACTGCGAATCACGTCTTACAACTACAAGCCTCCCCACCCACTGCCTCCTGCTGCACTCTCTCAATGTGACATGTGGGCCGCAGCAGTCGTTCAGACTCCAGCCATGCAAAATCACCACGCCGGTCATCTCTGTGCAATCTCTAGACTGACCTCCACGTGTCAGTCGCACAGCAGCCACACAAGGAACAGCAGCAGCAGCAGCAACGACAACAACAATGAGAACTGAGCTGCCACTTTTGTGTGCTTAGTGAGGCAGGAGGTGGATGAAAAACACAAAGGAGAAAAGAGAGAGAGAAGAGGAGATGGGAAAAGAGGGGGACTGGATAGAAGGAGAGAGGGGTAGGGAAAGAGTGAAGAAAGAGAGAAAGGGGACTAGTCAACATGAAAAAGAAAAAAGAAAAGAAACAAGGGGGACACAGAGAGAGAGATAGAGAGAGGAGAGAGTGTGAGAGAGAGAGAGAGAGAGAGAGAGAGAGAGAACAGGTCATCTGAATGTCCCAGTCATTGAGGCACACAAAAGAGCTGGATGAAGCAGTGGATGCATCATACAGTACGTGCATGAAGTGCACCAGTGACCTCTGACTAGATAATGTTGTTTTTGCACATTAGGCTTCGGAGAAAGGGACAGAGGGGGGGGGGGGTTGGGGGGGGGGGGGTATAAATAACAAATGACAGAACGAACGAACAAAGGGTCTTGAGCATATGAACATGACTCATACACTGGTCAATGACCTGTCTCCCAGTAATGACTTCCATATACTACTCTGAGAATCTCGCATGAGAAGCTCCACACAGATGAGTAGGACGAGAGACAGATGAAGAACAAGGGAGAGAGGAGATGACAGGAGGGGAAAGAAGAAAGAGAGGAAAAGGAAGTACCACAGAGGAAGAGAGAGAGAAAAATAAGGAGGAAGACCAAAAAAAGAAATTGAAAAAGCTTCAAATAATAAACAGGAAGCAACACAAGAGAGAGAGAGAGAGAGAGAGAGAGAGAGAGAGCAGAGACACGAGATCACCAACACCATTGTACTCACTGTGACCTTATGGAGGTTGAAGATGAAATATACTTTCTTCGGTGAGATATTCCCAAATATCTTTCAGTGCGGAAAAACGTAAAACTTGAAATCAACAAAAACAACAAAATCCATTACTTCTGTCGCTGAATGTTAATTCTAAATGAAACCCTTGTTAGTAGAAGAGGACATTAGAGCTTGTAGCTCAGTTGTTGCTTATGTGTCCCAAAATAAGAGAGGGGACATACAGTAATTAAAAGTGCAGATATCTTTTTCCCCTCATCTTAGTCTCAACTAATGTACAAGTTATCCCACTACATCTTTATTAATATCTTCATTATTCTTTGTTCTTTTAATTTAATTATTTTTATTTCAAATTTTATTTCATACTAGCTTGGGTGTTCCCATGCTGCCTTGCGCGCGATTTGATTCACGCTGCTAAGACAGCCTGGAGACCATGGAGCAAATTTTCGCCTGAGATAGGGAACCAATCACAGAACAGGGGGGAAAGCAAGACGATGATGAGCTATTCACAGACGCATTTGATAGACATCCGTGGCACCCAATAAACGGATCTGGGCATTTTTTTAAAATACGAGAAAATGAACGTTTGGTTCCCAGACCACGTCTCATTGAGAAGTGGTGGCGCTAGCCAGGCTAATTTCATACATTCATATCAATACACATATTGTCCTTATACATATGAATCTATTTATCTATATTAATGTGCATGCTTTGACAACACAAGTGCTCATGCCATGTTAATAAAGAGAAAGAGAGAGAGAGGAGGACTAGAACAGGCCTGCATCCACTCTCAGCAGGTTCATCTTCTCCACAGCATCAAGCCAAGAGAAAAAGCAGGAGAAAATCATCAGTCATCAATCCAACAGCAATGTGCTTCTCAGCAACCACTGCCCCCTGTCCCTCTCTAGCTCCTGCTCTCTCTCCCTCTCTCCACTCTCTCGCCCCTCCTTCCCTCTCTCTCCCTCCTGCTCCTTCAGCTCATATGGATAAGGGAGAGAGAGAGAGGGAGAGGGAGAGAGAGAGAGAGAGAGGCTGGAAACAGTGAGAGAAACAGAAAGGGGGGGGGGGTGAGTTCCTGATCCATAAGGAATGATTCAAAAGAAGATAAAGGGACACTGAGAACAGACAGAAGTGGAGGAGGACATAGAGAGAGAGAGAGAGAGAGAGAGAGAGAGAGAGAGAGAGAGAGAGAGAGAGAGAGAAGTGGGGTCAGAGGGAGCGGTAAAAAAGAGAAAGAATGAGTTCCTCATCCACAATGAATGATAAAAGATAAAGGGACATCGGGGCTGTGTAGAGAGGGAAGAGCGGTGGCGATGGAGGGAGTGATGGAGAGAGAGAAAGAGAAAGAGAGTGATAAAGAGATCGGCAGTGTTTTTAATTAACTGTGGCTCCTCTGGAGGAGGCTGCTAATCTGGAGGCCCCGGTCTTTCAAAACCTCTTTGCTCTGATTGGACAGATACGCAGCTGCCCTGTCCAACCTCAGCACCTCTTCTGCTCGCCCTCGCTTGTGCTCGCTGGCTCAGAACCCCACCTGCTGCCACAGGGTGCCAGGAACATGCACACACACACACACACACACACACACACACACACACACACACACACACACACACACACACACACACACAAGCATAGACACAGGAACACACACATAGAGGAATAAAACTGCACCCAGTGTAACACATACAGTATACACAGACATAATTTGCAGCTTAGGATGCATGCTCACACACACACACACACACACACACACAAAACTGTACCCAGTCCTAATTTAGGCCTATGTAAGGTCCGTCTGGCTACACTGAGCTACTTGAGCTTGGTTGGCTATACTTTTTACTCAATATAATGTCAGCGGTGTGAATGTATTTCACCACTCTAACAAAATCTGTGGATATGCGTTAATTTGCAGATCCGCCATTTAACCTTAACAGAGCGGAGCTCTGCCGTCTTGTGCTGGTGTGTTTGCACTTTACCGCGCTGGTCGGGGAATAAAGAAACTCGTTAGTGGGACGAGTAGGCTACATAAGTAGGCCTAGTTCTAAGTTGTGTTTTAGTATTATATTTGCATTACTTTAGCTTGGGTTTTGTATTATTACCTAGAAATATGCTAACCATTCGTGCTTCAGTTCCAGACAGGTCATCATAATAAGTTATTAAAACCTTCGGTGCTAACTCCTTTCATTTCTGCTGCAGCAGGTTGTGCGCAACAGAGTAGACGGACATAAGATACAGTCTGAGGAGTTGCAGCTTTATTGAGTTACCCGCAGTTGAAACTAAACCTAAGTTTCCCTCACAAACTCTGATTTGGTCGCTATGCTGTAGCTTATTCCAAGCTGAGCCGTTTATGAGCGTTTAGTCCTAAATGAAAACGATTCAAACTCTCTAGCCACTCACACGCAATTCACTGACGTCAGGTTCACTTAAAGGAGCCACACATACTGTAGGGCTAGGCTACTGTTATGTTGTTGACTGCCGTAGGCTACTATTGATGACTATTGAGGAGTTCTGTCCATCATTTGGTGGTAGGTAAAATTACTGCAATAAAATTATGCTTATTAAATGCTTTCCCAAAATCACTTTTCACAATTTTTTTTCAAGAGTAATATTATCGGTTATCGTATCGGTATCGGCCAAAACAAACCAATAAATATTGGTTATCGTTATCGGCCCTAAAATTCCATATCTGTGCATCTCTAACACAAAGTATTATTCAGAGCCCAAGGCGGAAACACACACACAGACAGACACACACACACAAACACACACACACAAGAATGCTCCATATCACACCCAGGGCACGTCTCACACAACAGCGACAAAGAGGGGGAGGAAGCAAGAGAGAGAGAGAGAGAGAGAGAGAGAGAGAGAGAGAGAGAGAGAGCAAGCTGAAAAGAGGGGTGGAGGCAGAGATTGAGTGAGTGAGTGAGTGAGTGAATGAAAGGTGGTTGGTTGGAGAGAGGAGGAGCACATAGATGAAAACAATCAGGTTAAAGAAAGCGTGAGAGAGAGACAGAGAGGTGGAGAGGAACAGAAAAACAAGTGAGAGAACAGAGAGTAGGAGAAAGAGGAGAGTAAGAATGAAAGAGATAGAGCAAAAGCAACAGAGAGATAGAGAGAGAGAAAGAGAGAGAGAGAGTGAGGGATAGAGAGACAGAGGGAGTTGTGCTGCTGTTCTCAGCGTTTACTGTTATCAGTGCCTCGCTCGCCTCCATCAGCTCTCATAAATCAACAATACAGCAAATACATTTCTCTCTCTCTCTCTCTCTCTCTCTCTCTCTCAACTTCACTCTCTTTCTCTCTCCCTCTCTTTCCATCCCTCGTTCTCTGTCTCTCTCTGAGTAATGTGTTTCCATTATCTCTGCAACTCAAATGCTAAATTAATTATGAAGTATTTAGCATGCACGGGACCATTTCATTAAAAACAAATTTCAAATCTGATCATAAAGCACATTGAAATTAAAGCAATATTAAAACGCCGCAACCCCTATGCCCTGTCAGAAAGGGGGAAAAGTCATAAATTAAAAACTAATTCAACAGACACAACAATGTTTTCAATTATTCTCCTGTAAGTTGCCCATAATTCTATCTTTGTTTCTGTTTTTTTGTCCACCCGTACTTGACATTGTCTTGTTGTGTGGTGTTGTGCACGAACCCAGGGCATCACAGTAATTGAATATTAAAAGGGTTGCACACTCCCGCATTCATTTTCCTGGCCAAAGCCGCTCTCAGTTCATCAGGAATAATAATACAGCTTAACTTAATGGACTTTCATTGGTTGTTTTTTTTTTCAGCTGTTCTCTATTCAGTTCTAACAGAGCTATGCAATGCCACCTAGTGCTATCACACAGTGAGGCACAGTGAATCATACCTCGAGCCTTCATGCCTTTAGTCCCAGTGTATACATACTGTATGCATTAACGGAGGTTGTTATCATACTGATTTCATGTTGGTTTAGACTATTGTGTAGGGTAGACTGACAGGGATGGTAAACTGATACGTGCCAATCCCACAAGCTCATGTGCATATGATTGTGCTGCATGTGCAAACAACTAGTCAACATGAGCTGCAATGAAACAAAATGTCAGACTATGAAATGCAGTGTTACTTTTACAGCTCAATTTTCATTTGTTTCAGCTGCAGAACTGTTTGTTGGATACACATAGTAGCCACACAGCTAGTACCAGAGTCCTCAGAGTCTCTGTTCAGTCTTATGAAGTGGTTACTGGTTGAAAGAAACATCTATCGTTGATTAACCTTGTGAGGGTGGTGACCCCCATCTCCCCCTTTCTTATCCCCTCCCTCTCTCTCTCCCTCTCTCTCTCTATCTCTCTCTCTCTCTCGCTTTATCAGATTGACAGGCAGAGGATTAAACAGATGCCGTTCAGAGAGTGCCAGCAAAGCTCATCTCATCTCACTCGGCTCAGAACAAAGGTAGCAAATAAATAAATAAATCAAACATGCAATCGAGAGAATGGCTTGCCGAGGAGGTGGGAGGCAAACTAGTGAGTGAAAGCCAGAGAGAGGGAAAGAGAGAGAGAGGGAGGGAAGGAGAGAGAGAGAGGGAGGGAAAGAGAGAGGGAGCAAGGGATGGGTTATTTTCGGTGATTACAGCGACAGAGCCAAGCGGATTTGAGGACCTCCGGCTCGACACTGGGGCTGAAATGGCCCCTGAGTTTGACCTGGGCTGGCCCTGAGCTGAAGTGACACTTGCGGCAGATAGGACGAGTCAGGCTCTACCTTTCCCACTGGCTTCACATTACCCCTGATTCTACGCTCGACACTTCCGCCATAATCACATCTCCGAGCTGTTTCACATCTCTCGTCCACCCTCTCTTGATCTCTCTCTTCCACTAATTCTTTCTCTCTGCCCCTTTTCTCTTTCCCCTCCCTTGCGCCCTGTGTTCTCTCTCTCTCTCTCTCTCTCTCTATGTGTCTCTCTGTCCCTCATTCTGTAAATGCTCTCACTCTCTAATTCTCTCTCTCTCCCCCCATTCTGCCAGGGTCAATCTGTTCACTACTAAACACAAACTGGAAGTAAATGTGACAGTCCTTTCTTCTCGGACACACTGTCATCCACAGCGTGCCATTCCAAAAGCTCTCAGATGAGAAAGGGAAGATGGCGTGACACAGATAGAGAGACAGAGATGGAGGAAAATTAGATTAAGAGTTGTGGAGAGTAAGAGAGAGAGAGAGAGAGAGGTGGGAATGGGGATGCACAGCAAGCTTAAATGTATGCATACACTAACTGTACTGGACATGTTTTGAGAAATGTATGTGTTATATGGTAATAAATGCAAACACATTAATTTACACACACACACACACACACACACACACACACACACAATCACAGACACAAACTCACTTACTCAACATCTTCAATAACTGCAATATCTCCTGCCAGCTTTACCTTGCAGACCATGCATCAATCAAGCACATGCACACCTACACACACACAGTCAAATGCCCTCAGATAATGTCCATCCTTCAGCTGTGCACAACTCTGCACACGGACACACACACGCACACTCACACAGAAAATAGTGGCACACACAGAAGCACATATTCACACACAGGCAGATATACTTCTCTTCTGAAGAGTGCTCACATATCACCACCATGCAGTGTCATGCAAAAACTCTCAGTGCAATTATTACATCCTTTGCACACCTCAGATAACAACTAGTGCTCACCCCCACATGCACAACACACGCATGCACGCACACACACACACACACACACATTACTGAATGTAATGAATCACAAATGTTGACACAAGCAGTCTTGACTTCAGAACTTCCTGTGGAAATTAGTCATGAGTGTAATTTCCACTTCACACCCATCTGACATTATGCAGATGAGACACACAGAGAACATGCATTCGCCATATATTTATGTTCCCGTTGTTGCAGTTAAACTGATTGTTGGGCTTTTAATGACGTAGATCAAGCTATAACCATTAGTCACTAGGCTAGCCCGCGCCTAGGACTCGGCATTAAAAAGCATATATCTTGAGATATTACTGTGAACTGTTCATAACACCATTATTTACAGAGAGTGTTAAGTAGAGGTTATCCGACTCCATTGTGCGTGTGTGTGTGTGTGTGTGTGTGTGTGTGTGTGTGAGTGAGTGAGTGTGTGTGTGTGTGTGTGTGTGTGTGTGTGTGTGTGTGTGTGTGTGAAAGAGAGAGAGAAAGTGAGGGTATACACACAATTGTTCATGTTACTGTTTCCCTTAATACTGTCAATGTTCTAATTGTTATGCTGTTTTAATTGTGCTTTGGCAACACTGTACTTACAGTCATGCTAATAAAGCAACCTTGAATTGAATTGAATTGAGAGAGAGAGAAAGAGAGAGTTGAAAAAAATAGAAATCTGTTGGTTTTTTTCAAAGTTAGCATTAGCATTTGTTAGCACTAGCATTCCCTTCTTGCATTCCATGTTTATTTGTCCCCTGGTAAGTTATTTATTAAAGGTTAATAGGATGTCCTTTGGATAGGTTAGTGGGTAACTTTGCATTGTTCTGTCTGCTTCGGCTGGAAAATATATTTTATAGCAGCAGCATACTCCTATTATCCATCAATCCCCCCACCCCCTCACTGAACTAGCATACATTATCCTGATGACAGCAGTCCTTTGGGCAAGTTAGAGGGCTCCTATAGGCTACATAAACGGCAGCGAGGCACTCCTTTGGCTAAGTTAGCACAGGCTACTGTACATTATCTGGCGGCCACACAATGGCACACACTCAATCACTCTTCCCAGGAGAGCAGGTCCAAAGCGGCGCGGGCCCCAGCGGATCGTCTGTGTCGCCAGAGAGAAGATGTATAGCCAAATGTCCATGTCCTCTTTTCAGAGTGTTCGCTCGCTGTATGCTCTAGAGATTAGCTCATTTAGCAAGGCAACATATGTGCAGGTCCAGTCCACACACTCACCAACACAGCTTTGCACACATACTCACACACACACACATACAGTACAGTCTTGTCTCTCTTACACACATACACACACACAGACACACTCCCTCTCTCTCTCTATCCCATACACACACACAGACACACAAATAGGTGGCTAGGCACTGTTCCCACTTTAAACAAGTGTTATCTTAATCTCTTTCACTAACCATCCCACACTGCCATAATGAGTTCTCACGCACACGCACACGCACACACACACACATACACACACACACACACACCTACTTTTTAGCTCTCTCCCATCTTGACGATTTCTCGCCTCTCCATGTGCTGTGTGCGCTGAGTAGCCTAGAGAGCGCTGGCCTTTCACTTCGGCCTCCCACGTGAAGCAACCACGTGGCAGGCCTCTCTTGACCAGAGCCGTGGTAATTAACACCGAGATTACATCTCACTGACGACCGCAGGACTCTTGTTGAGCCGCTGACTCAAAACGGTGGATACACAATGCTAGCTGCGCAAAACTGCTAATAGTGATGCAGGGACTGTGCTTGCTGAAATAATCCCATACCCCCTACATCCATCCTGATCGCTTACTGACTTCATTTATTCATTCCCTTGTTTATTTGCTTATTTACTTATTACTGCTTTAGCATGATGCTGTGTTGCACAACTATAGATTATTACATTTGATGTATCTCAAATTACCCACACTTATCATCCAGCACAACTAAAATGAAATTAAATTGCACACGGTCTGCAAAAACATAAACATTTTTAAAACTCATCAGCAGCCGACGTGGAGGCAAACCAGCATCTCACTTTGGAGGTCCTTCTCCCCCCACAGCAAGGTCAGCCACCTGCCGGGCCCATTCCACCAATTCCCTACTGCAGCCCCATCAGCATCACCACCCACCCCCCTGAGAAGGGCGAGGAGGGGAAGCTGCTCTGGGGCTCAGCACCTCATGGGAGGGTGAGGGGGTTTGTTGACTGTGAGGATGTCTGTTGTGGTGGTACTAACACTGGGGGCATCAGGGAACAGCAGTATATTGAAGTCACACTCCTGAAACAAATCTGTTAGGGGGGCTTTGGGGTAAGTTGGATAGCAGGGAGCAGATAGTAGCTGAGAGAGAGAGAGAGGAAGAGAGAGAGAGAGAGGAAGAGAGATAGGGAGAGAGAGAGAGGGAGAGGAAGAGAGAGAGGAGGAAAGAATGCGGGAGAGAGAGAGGGAGGAAGAGGGAGAAAGAGAGAGAGAGGAAGAGAGAATGAGGGAAAGAGAGAGGGAGGAAGAGGGAGAGAGAGAGGAAGAGAGAATGAGGGAAAGAGAGAAAGGGAGGAAGAGGGAGAGAGGAAGAGAGAATGAGGGAGAGAGAGAGAGAGAGAGAGGGTCTCTTGAGATGATCAATTAGACAGAGGGGAGCAGCTCAAAGCGCCGCCACAGCGCCGCATATAATCACCATGACCTTGAGCTCTGTGTCTTGCCACCTCCGTGCTCAGCTGTGAGGACGCTCTAACAATTAATGCAACTGTGTGTATGTGTGTGTGTGTGCGTGTGTGTGTGTGTGTGTGTGAGAGAGAGTGTGAGTGTGTGCATGTTTGGTGGTGGAGTGAAAATGATATGTGCATGATGTTGTCATGTGCTGTGCTATCATCAGCACCAACTGTGTGTGTGTCTGTGTGTGTGTGTGTGTGTGTGTGTGTGTGTGTGTGTGTGTGCTGTCATTAAGACTCAGAATACCCTGGGGCGGTGCATCATATTTTGGTATGCTCTCACACAAACACTGAAACTGTCTAGAAAGCAAAGACCTAACAAGGTCTTACAAAGCTATGGCACACCACTTTGATTAGCAGCTATTTTATCTTGTTAACTTTGAGGTCTTTCAATTACACAATGCTACTGCTGTTAATTAATGTTGAATCAGCACCAACACTCTGTCAGATGCAACCTCAGATACTCAGGCCACTGATGTCGAGTTACGTGTAGTCACAGTCTGGTCTTTGCATGGTAACATGTTATGTTAAAGGGAACTGTACATGCACTCATCAAACGTGTGAAACCAACAGTAAGGACAGTCAAAGTGTGGCCAGAGGGAGCTGACTTAGCACTTCAGCAGCGTTTTGAAAATACTGACTGGAGAGTGTTCACAACTCAGGCCCCCCATGCCTCCCACACGGACATTGATTCATACGCCTCCTCCGTTCTGGACTGTATCATCTCAAACATCAACAGTGTCACCACCCTCAAACGGATTACGACTTTACCTGATCAGAAGCCATGGATGAACAATGAGGTCAGACTCCTGCTGAAGGCACGAGACATCACATTCAGATCAGGTGATGCTCAAGTCTAAAGCTCATCCAGAACTAACCTGAAAAGGGGCATCAAAAAGGCCAAGCACAACCACAAGCTAAGGATTGAGGATCACTTCAAGAACAACTCGGACCCCCGACGCATGTGGCAAGGCATTCAGGCCATCACAGATTACAAAACTACTAACTCCACCCCCCGTCACCGACACCCCCTTGCCTGATGAGCTGAACCACTTCTATGGCCGCTTTGATAGGGACAACAAGGAGGTGGCCATTAAGGCTGTGGTCTCTGCAGATCACCAGCCACTCACACTCTCCACTACCGATGTGTGTGCAGCACTGAGAAGGACTAATGCACGTAAGGCTGCTGGTCCTGATGGTATCCCCAGACACATACTCAGGGTCTGTGCTGTGCAGCTGGCTGAGGTTTGGACTGACATATTTAATCTGTCACTATCACAGGCAGCTGTCCCCATGTAAAACCACCTCCATCGTGCCGGTGCCAAAACATTCCACTGCAACAAGCCTTAATGACTTCCGTCCAGTTGCACTCACCCCCATCATCATGAAGTGCTTCTGGTCCTGGCCCATCTCAAGACCTGCCTACCACCCTCGCTACCCTGCTACGACCCTTTCCAATTCACCTACCTTCAGAACAGGAGCACAGAGGGTGCCATTTCTATAGCACCTCACTCTGCCCTACAGTGTTGGGAGTAATGCGTTACAAAAGTAATTACTGTAATATATTGCTGTTTGCGGTAAAGTAAGGCATTACAAAAAAAAATTGGGTAATATTTTACTTGGTACAAACTTCAGTAACGCGCGTTACAATGCATTTTAACCAAAAATTAAGCAGTGTTTTGTTTTGATACATATTCGCAAACACCACCGCGAGAACTACAGAGGAGAAAAAATGCGCGCAAAATAGTTGAACGTTATCTCCTGATACTGGTTGAAGATGACTGTGGCTGCAGCGGACTCTATTTGCGGGATGGACATAAGCCTAGGCTACGCTCAGAGACAAGGATATGAAGAACATAATAGTTAGTGCACTTTGTGAGAAACCGAAAGATCTCACGATGCCTCACAAAATAGCACAAGTCATTTAATGAAACATCTAAAGTGGTGCCACGCTAATCTTTTTGATTCTTGATTAAACACAAACTTCTAGTGCATGTCAGCTTTGAGCTGTGAACTTGAATTCACAATTGAACTTAAAGAGAATAAAGGGATAGAAATGCAGAAAAAAAGATTGTGTAGCCTGGCAGTGCCACCGCTCCCACCACGCGCATCACGCACTTTGTGTTGGGCACCAAAGGACAGAGGGGGCACCCACATGTAGCCTAACCAATGAATAGTAGCTTTACTGGAAACTGCATTTCACTCTTCATCAATAACGTTTACAATGTCAGAATGCACTAACACCATGGTACATGCAAGTTTGATACTTTTTGGGTTCTCTCAATCTCCACCACGTAGTGCTAGAATGGAATTGGTGGGTCTTCAATAATTCGTTTTCCAAGCATTTACATGAAGCACATGATATGCTGAGTTGACAAAAAAATAATCCATTCAGATAGCTAGGTGGATACCAGGCTCATAATTCACTTTTATTTGCAAAACGAAATGCAACATGTTATTGCATACTTTCCAAAGCAATGAAGGCTGCTTAAAACAACTTAACATTGTGCATATTATTGTTAATATTGTGCTATCAATGTAACTCAACAAACAAGGCTTGTAAACAAGAGCTGGCAAAAAGGCATTATGAGAACGTAAAGATCAATGCTCTTAAAGTGACAGTGCACCATTTATAAAAAAACAGCATGAATGTTTAAAAACACACAGTAATGGTCTGTAAATAATAGGCCTTTTATTTTACTTTAGGTGTTTGAGTTATCATTTAAATGTCACTCACTCAAAACCACTCACTTAGGGCACCAAAATGGTCAGTAGGCCACCATCTTGACATGTCTTTATTAAAGGAACCGTATGTAAGAAATGTATTTCAATTAATCATAAATGGCCCTGATATGTCACTAGATATTAAGAAATCATGTTATTTCAAATACTTATATCACTGACAACAGTAGTCTGGCCAGGATATTGTCATTTAAAAAGTGGAGTTGCAGCCCTCAACTGATGTTGATGTTGTCATGTTGTGTTTTGGCCTGATGCGCCACCCTCCACCTATCTACTAATCACAAAGTCAGTAGTGTTTCGGCATCCGTGTTGCCAGCTCTGCCAGTCAGAGGGGAGGGGAAGGGGATACATCGCTCTACAGTAGTTTGAAAGTGATTGCAGTACCAGTTTTGGCCACAATCTTACATACAGTTTCTTTAAGCTTTGATTTACAATATAGTAGGCTCTCTATTGATTTTAATGAGCAGGCCTAGGCCTTAGAGTTACAGTATTTATATCACAATTTACCAGACTTTGACCTTTTGTCGGTTTTTATTATATTTTGGTGAAAGTAACTTAAAAGTAATGCAATAGTAGTGTAATGCCTTACAATTCAGAGACAGTACTATTATAATGTAACAAATTACTCTGAAATTACAGTAATAAGTAATGCATAATACATTTCGATTTTGAAGTAACTTGCCCAACACTGCTGCCCTATCCCACCTTGACAATAGCAACACCTACAGTATGTGAGAATGCTGTTCATTGACTTTAGTTCAGCATTCAACACCATCATCCCCTCAAAACTGGTCACCAAACTCAGTGAACTGGGCATCAATACCTCTCTCTGTAACTGAATGCTGGACTTCCTAACCAACAGACCTCAGTCTGTTACTGTGGTAGGTTAGATAATCACACCTCCTCAACCATCACTTTGAACACCGGCGTAACACAGGGATGTGTGCTGAGCCCTCTCCTTTATTCTATATTATATATATTATATTACACTATATTTATTGTCCTGTCTTCGCACCACCTGTCTATACTTTGTACATCACATTGCACTTTTCTGCTTTTTTTGCACTTCTGGTTAGACGCAAACTGCATTTTGTTGTCTTTGTACTTGTACTCTATACTTCTTAATATCTCATAGATAGATAGATAGATACTTTATTGATCCTCAAGGGGAAATTCATGAATCATCAGGAATTGACATGATTTCATAGTCTGTCATTCATGACCTCATATATGAACAACACGTGTTCCTACATTATGCATTATGATTTATTAAGCTGATCATGATCATGATAATTTATTTGATTATGATTTATTAAGCTGATCATGATGATTTATTTTTCCTGCCAAAAATGTGATCATCATGGAAATCAATTCAGGGTTATTGTACATGAATAATCATGAATTCATGCATGTAAGACTTCTTGAATTATTAGGGGAATATACACAAATCCATATTATCTCATGTATGCATATCATCATTAACTAAGCATTCGCTTCTCATGGGTTCATCATGTTTGTGGCCCCTCAGCTAAAGTGATGAATAGGTCTTTCTTTAACACTCATGAATGGCATGTTATAAAGGATGGCAACCCCACCCCTACCCTTGAATTGAATTCCATGAGAAGTTTTGTACCTATTCTATATTTCTATATAGACCTATACCTATATAGAAAATTTGTACCTATTTGTATCCATCATACCTACCTAATGCTTTAGTTGTGTTTTTCATGCTTGAGGTCACAAAAGACAGACTATGAAGTCATGTCAATTCCTGATGATTCATTATACATTAAAGAAAGAAGTAATGCATAAATCATTAATTAATTCATGCATGAATTCATGATAATTCATACCCTTACCGTAAAGTGTTACCATCTGACCTGAACCAGAGTGACGCGTATTCGGATAATCACATTCGGTTTGTCCTTTTGTTTGTTAATTACTTTCTAAATACCCATGGGTCAAGTTTGTGTGTGTGATTCATCATGCCCATCTCAAGGTAAATCCCTGTTTTCTCATTTAGTGTGAGGTGAAGCTCAAACAGGTGATTCACATAAGCTACACAATAACAAACCTACAGAGAGAGAGAGAGAGAGAGAGAGAGAGAGAGAAGGGGGGGGGGCTCACAAAGACAAAAACGTAAACATTGAAAATATATTTGTGCAAGCAAGACAACCTTACACAAACACACACACACACACGTGCAAGCCATGGCGGACAAATGATGGGCCCTCTGAGACAATGGGAAAGAGGGAGGGAGGGAAAGAAAAAGAGGGATGGAATGAGAGATGGAGGGCGGGCCAGATTACATAGGCACAATGACACTATTTGCTGACTGCATGTACTAGGGATTAACATGAACCAGTCTGCCCCCTCTGCAGCTGAGCTCACAGTTCTTCACACACACACACAAACACTCTCTCTCCCTCTCTATTTCTCTTTCTCTTACACACACACACACACACACACACACACAGGTCTCCATCTAATGAATCAGTGACTTTGGTATTACCCTCATTTTCTCAGCCTCTACCCCTCTCTCCCTCTTTCTCCCTCTCACAAACAAACAGTTACACAGGCACTAGAACACACACACACACACACACACACACACACACACAAAGTTATGCAGGCACTGGAACACACACACACAAAGTTATGCAGGAACTGGAACACACACACACACACACACAAAGTTATGCAGGCACTGGAACACACACAAACACACACACACACACACATACAGTTTGGCTGGGTACTGGAACACACTGACACTTACAGTATGCTGATTAGATTAGTGTAGGTTTATTAGTGTGCTTGTGTATTCAGGGTTGTAGGAGTAATAAGCACAGAGGTGAGCCAGAGAGAAAGAGTGAAGGGTGGGATAGTGGGAAGAGACAGATGGAGAGAAAGCGTGAGGTTTCTAGCGCAACAATATGTTGCCATTTATGGCCATTTCATGAATGAAATGACTTTCACAGAGTGGGTATAATCTGTGTTGAGTGAGTAGCATGTAACTTCCTACAGTTTACACTGCAAGAGTGTCCTTGATCTCTGAGGGGGCTGGAAACAGATTTGGTTGAAGGCCAATGAATGTGGGCATAGCCATTTGAGGATCGACCTGAGCGACCTGAACATGGCCATGAACTCAATGTGCGAACGTGGCCTGAATTAGGAGGCATGAAAGAAATGTGTGTGATGCGTGGCTTTCTGTTATGAACATGTACTATTCTGTAGAATTGAGTATAAAGTGTACCGCATGTGTGCATGATGTGCACATTGTAAATGCATGGTCATTTGCTTAATGTGTTAGCATGGCCACACGTGATGTGTGGCGATTGTGCAGTATGAGCTGTCTTCCTTGTGCGCAGAGAGCTGTCACCATCTGAAACAGCCTCTCTCTGCTTTAGAAGGGTTAGACGAGGAGTGCAGTGCTCAGTTAATAGAGAATGTCAAAGACAAAAAAAGTTGCCCAGCAAACTGCCATCTCTAAGAGACGGCTAATTAAATCAGACCAGAGCACCAGGATTTTTTTTCCTACTTCGTCTTCTTTCTTTCTTTCTGTCTTTCTTTCTGTCGTCCTCCTCTTGAAGCTCAGAGTCATTTTCCCCGTGTTTGCTTAAAAGTAACAGCAACCGTTGCGCTGATAAGACAGCAACACAATTATAAATATATTTGCATTTTGCTTTTAATTAGAACTTCTGTAATTGCAGCGGCTAACCTATTTCACAGTGACAATTTCAAATGTTAAATCAATTTGAACAAGCATGAAAGCACAGAGAAAAAAACGAGGGGTGGGGAGAGAAAGAGATGGTGAGGCGCTGGTGGTGCAGACAGATATGTGGAATTAAATTAATACATTGGACGGAGCTACTTGAGTCGTAATTATGAGATCGGCACATCACACGCCATTGTTTGGAATCGAGCACATTTTTGAAAGGGGAGCGTCCAACGCACTGACCTCATTCAGACTTCCAAGCTCTCGCTGCCTAAAGGGGTTCAGGCAATCTCTCTGCGCCACTGATAGATAACAGCAATGCAGAGGTGTGTGTGTGTGTGCTGGTGGTGCTGGTGGGTGGGGGGCGAGCTGACAGTCGCATCTAAGTGCTGGTGTGGGGAGATGTATCATTGTGTCTATGTAGTCATGAATAAACAGAGATAAAAAATGATGTGTTCCTGGTTTGAAGGAAACAGAATGAAGAGTCCCTACCTCTTAAAGACTGTAAGACTGTTATCTTGACTGTGAAACTCTTACCAGGATGCTGTGGAGTGGGAGGCTGGTTACGAGTCTTCAGTCCCAAGTGGGTGGCTGCATGGCTCAGATGCAGGAAGATGCTTCCCAAACACTAAAAGGAGAAAATAGTGGAGGTGAGAGAACACAACAGGAAATAGGCGTCATGGACATCCTCCAAGCACAGAGACACCGATCTCTCTCCAAGATCCCCCTCGGATGGGCATTTTAAGGTCAAACCGGAGCGTGTCACTGATACTTCCTCTGGGGTTGGTGTGTGTATGTGTGTCTGTGTGCCTCTGAAAACATTTCCTCTCCCTGGGGGAGGCATGGCACAGATATCGCCGGTGACATTCCTTACTGTGTCGTTAGCAAGGAGTTGGCAAACCGCTTAGAAACACATTAGGAAGGGGGAGTCATGTTAGGTTGTTCGCGATGAGATATGCTTGCATAATTCATTACTGTTATCGATCGGGAGGCGTACACACTTGCCTGGCTAGTCCATGGCTGGATGATGCCCCACCCCCAAACACACAGACACACACACACCTCGGTTATTTTAGCGCTGAGATGTTCCAAAAATACCCTATTGATTTTTGATCAAGATGACAGTTTTACCCAAATTAAGGCCCTTCCAGTAATGGCTCTCCAGTTGTCTTGTTTGGGGGCCTGGAGGAAAAAGAGGACGTCCAAAAAAGCATTCAACAAGGACATGGAACACACACACTCTCTCTCTTACACACACACACACACACACACATGGACACATCTTTGAGGCACAATATCATAATGCGTATGCAGCAGTGGTGTTTAGTTTCGTGCTGAAGGCGTATCCTATCGACTGCGTATTTCTTAATCTCCGACGGGACGTGCGAGAGCCAACACCTTGACCTGACAAGGAAGGTGAGAAGAGCAATTTGTCACTTTGTTTTTTTCCAGGGAGGAAGTGGAAACTCGCAGCAGAAGGTGCAGACCGAGACCCCATGGGCAAAATGTTTTGCGGCGAGGACAACACATGTTCGTCAGCGGGAGGCGTTGGAAGTCTCCGGAATCTTTAATGAATATCACACCTTCATCTGGATCTGATAAATAAGCCTTTATGGTGCGTCTGAACCCCTTGGCTACTGAAGGACACACATCCATTCCTCAATCAAACTCCTCATTTATCGGATGAGTTGGCTCTAATGCAAGTCTAGCGATTATGTTAGACTGACTGAGTGTCCGTAAGACATCTTCATAAGGATTTACTACATTTCCAAGGGCAGCTTTGACAGGCTGAGAACAGCTCCGGTGCAGAGAATGATAAATTTACAGCATTGTGTAAAAAATGCATGAAAATATTCTTGAATTTGTTGAACATGAGGAATTGTGTTCCATTAGCAACTCAACGAACATTACCCCAAGAGGACAACTTGCCTGTCCACCATCAGGACTAGACACCACTTACAAGGTCTACTGTACAGGTCAGCCATACCAAATCCATTGTCTCACATGACCAACAACAAAGCGTGCAGAGGCGGGCAGTACTTTAAGCTAAGCTGCCGAGTGGAAATCATTGCTCACAAGGCGATCGATCAACTCTTTTTAACTGGGAAGGATGTGATTACCTTTTGCCAATCGGTGATCTGGTCAAATCGGCCGGTGGATTATTCGCACAATCGCTTCCTTTGGTGCATAGTCAGTGCTGACACTATCAGTTGGGCCTGGATATCGCTTTTTTTTTGCCTTAGGCTAACATGAGAAGCTATTGAAGCCTAAACACAGTGTTAGCGTCATGCTAATTTGGGGGCACTCGCTTAACACAGATCAGGCAAAGATATCGTCAGCCGGCAGATATCAGTGCAAGCAATCAGTGGCGGCACTGACTTCAGCAAACACAATCAGGCCCAGTCTGTAATTTACTAGCGAGCAGCAGGATGAGACAATGACAGGTCCAGTTGCACACGCACACACATAGACATACACACACACACATTTACACACATACAGTACAAGATAGAGAGGCGGCACAGGAAAGTTGTGGTAAGAGAGTGGTTCCTGGGGCCTAGAACCGCTACCCTGTCTGAGCAGTCGGGCAGACACCTGTCTGATGTCTCTGGAGTATCTCCCCTGCACAGACGGAGCCGCTCTGGGCTGTTCTTAGGTCAGGCTGGGCCTCTCCACGTCCGCCCGTCTCCTCTCCACACACACCAAAGGCCTCCTGCATCACAGAGGCAAGCACAACACTAGTGGGGGGTGGAGAGAGAGAGAGAGAGAGAGAGAGAGGGATAGAAAAATATGTCAGGGAAAGGCAGGGAAGAGGACTTCAAACGTGTGAGGCCACGAGGGAGAGCCAGCACATGGAAAAGGGATTTGATGGGTGCGGAGAGATGACTGAGGCTGGAGGATACTAGAGGGAGGAGAAAAAGGCCGAGAATAGGAGAAACAGCAAACGAGTCAAATAAAGAGAGCGTGGGGAAAAGAGACAACAGACTACACGGTCCAGTTTTAGGAGAAGAGAGCTCAACACCACCAGCCTCACAAGGAGCAGAGTTTTAGTAAGGCAGGAATGGCTGGGCTGCTAATCTTGCCCCTGTACCTCTACTGTTTAAGGCAGGAGTGGCTAGGCTGCTAATCCTGCCCCTGTACCTCTACTGTTTAAGGCAGGAGTGGCTAGGCTGCTAATCTTGCCCCTGTAACTCTACTGTTTAAGGCAGGAGTGGCTAGGCTGCTAATCCTGCTCCTACAGTATACCTCTAGGCACACCTTAGTTGAGGTCACAGAGCTTTTATTGCTCATGATAATTCTGGCTCTTGCTCTGGCTAAATTAGATGTACACCAAGCAGCTATTAAAGGGAACGGACAGCAATGACAATACCAGAGCTGCCAACCCTCACACATTGGATTGGCGTGAGAGCGCGTGAAGCCAATCAAATGAATAAATGCATGAGAGTTGGCAGCTATGCAATACCTAGCTTGTTCACGCACAACCAAGAGAGGCTGGGCATTTTCCCACAGTTCTTCGGAAAGTACTGGGAAAAGCTTGCATTTTGCACCAGAAGAATTCAAGGACGTGAAAGTTACTGAAACGTTGCTGCAAGACCTAGAAAAGTGTGGATTTTCTGTCAGCCACTGTATGACATCTTAGCATCTTAGTGTTTCTGTTTCTTTTCAAAGTTTCTTCAGAGAATGGCTTTGATGGTGTTTGAGGTGGACTGTGTGACCGTAAGGAATTTGACTCTTCTTAAAAACAGCACTGAACAAAAGCAAAAGCAATTTCATCTAGCGCATGTAAGTGCTTGAATCGAATGATATAGATTTAAATGATTTATGTATTCTTATTTGATGTTTTACTTGTAGCGAAAGCTGTAACCTCTTTTAGAAAGGTATGCGAGTAATACATTTTATGAGACAAATAGGCAGACCTAATTTGTCAGTTAAACACTCAGAAATGTCAGCTGGGCTCATCCATCCATATTGAATATTTACTGCTAGTTAGCAATATATTTAAAACACACATAGTGCACCAGTTTTGTCATTGTCTCTGCGGTAGCACACATTACCACTCTATCATTCATGAGAGCACAAATGCTACTCCGGCAATCAGTTGACCGATACCATATCCAACAAAGTGTGTGTGCGCCACTTTGAACTTAAAATGTAAAATACAACCACACTTTTTGATACACACCCTTGTGTACACAGCTGTTTGTGTTGAACTGTAAAAAGAGATTATGGGTGAGTGAGCAGGTGTTTAACAAACCCCATTTGGTTTGACATGCGCTTTATCCTTGTCGTTTATCAGTGTTTATATCAATTGTCTGTGAACAAACATGCTGGGGTGTTAGCAGTGACATTCTGTGATGCTAAGAACCCAATTTCTAAGCCTCCATCTCGACAGCAAGCAGACAAAGCATTAGGTGATTGATGGGACTGAAAGGTGTTGTGTTGCAAAGGAGACAGGGCTTGTCCGTTTAAATTTAGCACCAAGTTCATGATGCACCTTACAACTCATTCCGAGAATACATCAAGACACCAGATCCAACTCAACTTTTTGTGAAAGGGGGAGGAGGGCCGCAAATGAAAACATTTCTCCTGTCTGTTCTCAGCACCTTGCAGTGACCACAGAAAGTTGCTAAATAAACCACAATCAGGGTCAGCTGGCAGGAGGGTCTGTGTGAGTATATTGGGGGGAAATGGCACAGCTCATATGAGGATATGTTGGGAATTGTTCTATGTGTTAAAACCAAGGTTTACATCTAAAAAATGTAAGCAGAGAACTATCTTAAAATATCACAGTGAAGAGATATGTGTTAGGAGCAACACTTTCTGTAATGTAAACATTTAAATGCTAACACTTGATAACGAATGCTATCATCATAATGATGATTTATGCATGCAAAAGGGTAGTCTGTGTGTGGGTGTGCGTTGGAGAAAGGTATCGGAAAGATCTGTCATGCTGGAGCATCGCCCAGATTAGCCTTAACGTGTCTTCTGGTACTTCTAAACAGTCACACCTTCAGGGGGATTTCAAATTTGAAATGAGGGATATGTTATGTAGTTATACATATATTGTGAATATATGGTGGCTAATATATGGGTCTCTCTCTACATTTCTGTGTGTGTGTGTGTGTGTGTGTGTGTGTGTGTGTGTGTGTGTGTGTGTGTTTATGTGTATCTGTCTCGTGCTATCTTCCTAACCGTACCTTAACAGAGATGTGAAGAAGACAGGATATACTGAGGGTGTTTTGTTGAGGTGAAGGGCTGAAGTGATTAAATTTAGTATTATTTAAATTATGACAGTTAGAACCCATACAGACAAGAAATCAGCCTTGACCTGAAAATGCTTGTCTGGCATGCACACACATCAAAAATGAAAGAAAGAAAGAAACTCTTCCTCCAGCGTTCGGCACCTGAGACCACTAACATCATCACGGTGATAAATAAAATATCAGTAGAAGAAGTTAGAGCAGGATTTTTTTGTCTTTTTTTTTAAAGAAAACATTGCACACACTCAAGCTTCTCTTCACTTCTCTCACTCTTTCATCTGAGCTTCTCTAAGGACGACGTGCCAAACTGACCCAGGTTTTAAAACCAGCTGTACAGTTCCATAGCCTAGCTGCCCGCAGCTGTAGACTTGTTGCCTGAAATACAGGTGTGGATTTCACCCTTTACCACCCCCCCCCCCCCCCCAATCCACACCATCACCAATGCCACTACTCTATCTCCTTCAAGCTCTCTTCATTTGCATTTCCAGTTTTTCATTTACAAGAGAGCATGTGCTTCTTTGTAGCCTGCTGCTATTGACACGTTTCCTGTGAATGAGAAACTGTAGCACAGCAGGCAATCCCTGCAGAAGCTGTTTGCATAATTTAGAGAGCTTTCTTTGAACGAGAGGTCATGAGGCTTGTAAAATAAGAAAACGAGAGAGGGAGAGAGAATGAAGAACTGAATTGCTGTAAACCTGTTGACATACTCACTTCAAATGACATACACATAGGCCTACCCTAAGTTCTCAGATTCTCAGGTTCTTTATTCATATAGCATTTAGTCGTTGACCCCCATGTATTTTCTTAATCTGCCTCTGGGTACGGTTATATGTACAGAGGCTTTCCAAAAGGCACAAAGAGTGTGAAAAACATTGAACTCCTAACACAGCCCTCAGTTGTTTTACAACTTTTCTGACTATTTTGATCGATCCATTTATTCAGCAACTCCTATTTCTATATGTGCTGTTTCCATCTCTATCTGGCCTAGCCGATATCCCACATCCTTTGTCCTGCAGCGTTGAATGCAAATGTACTCAGAACCCAACCCCCCCCCCCCCCCCCCGGACATTTTTCGGATTTTAACTGCTAAATACGTCATTTTAGTGCGGTGTGCGGGTGATAGCGAGAAGTTTTAGAAAAGTCCTGGGCAGCCACAAATTCCAATGTTCCGCGACAGCACTCCCGAGTCCACTGCGCCCACCCGAACCCCACAGGAGCGCACTTGACATCATTAGCCTATTTCAGTATAGCTAAGGAAAATTACTTTTCTGATCGTCAAAACCACACCAGAGATGAAAGGCTTTAAATATAGGCTAATAATCAGGCTGCAATGATCTCGCAAATAATTTCTGAATAGCCTAAAGTGTGTCGTCTCCACAGCAAGTATGTGTCCTAATAATTTCTATCTTAGCGACTAGGATAGTGAAATGATTTCACTAGCTATACATTTATTAATTTTGCAAAACTGTAAAACACAATTAAAGTTTCTTTCAGCTTATCCATGCTTTTTTTGAACGTGTAAATCACATAGAATATGTAGGCCTATGTCAACCGTAGGCCTACACACTTGATCGCTATCACATAGCTGAAACCACGCTACGGTTCTTACAGTAACTCACTCACGTTCACGTTGATCTCTATAACTGTTAATGTTTAGTAGCCTATATTCGAACCTGTCCATAACCCTTTTTTGCTATTTGACTCATCATTTCACATACAAAAATATAAATAATGTCAGACAGGGAATTAGTAATTATTTAAAAATATATATAATAATTTTTAAAAATCTATCTCCTGCCAGCAGGGGGTGCTGCAGCACCCTCAGCACCCCCCTTCCCGTGCCCTTGGAGGCAGTGAGATGGAGGGGTCAGAGGGTCATAGAGGGTCATAGACTCTACCAGCAGCCCTGTTTGCAAAGCACTTAGCAAGGCAGGCGATTAGTGAGGTGAGTGCTTAGCAAGGCGGCCGCCCAGACTGGCGGACACAAAAACAGGGCAGGGTGAACAGTTATCGTTTGTTTTCTTCCTCACAGAACAGAGAGAGTTGCCCACAGCCATGAAGTGTCAACCCAGAGAGGTGTGAGTGGCTCTTCACCTAACCAGTGTGTGTGTGTGTGTGTGTGTGTGTATGTGTGTGTGTGTGTGTGTGTTTGTGTGTGTGCGTGTGTGTGTGCGTGTGTGTGAGGATGGATGGGTCTAGGGTGTTACACACACATGCTGCGTTGCAAGAGTAACCGTGAGAACCTGTGAAGCTGTGCCTAGAGGGAGGACAGGCAGTGGAACAGTGTCAGAACCTTTTCAATTTAAATGTAGTGCTGTTCATCTAGATTAGCACATTGAGACTGGAGTAAACTGACTGGCTAACTTTCTTCTGTGGAAGTTTTATTGATGTCATTTGTTCAATATGTATCCATGGCAACTGAAGTTAACTCCTCAGGAACTCCTGGGGGAAGTGTGCCATCTGAGTGAATCTAGTATATGGGGTCTCCCAGAACATCATACGGCCACAGGCACTCCGCACCTCCAGCTTACCCAGTCACTGCCTCCTCATTTGTCTTCATATCAGATGCTTTCATTCCTGCTTGCTCTCATCCCATAGTCTCTCTTGGTCTATTCCTCTCTCTTTAGCATGACACCATATCCCTGTCACTCTCTCTTCTGTCTTTGGTTACCTCTCTCTCTCATTCCATCTTGTATCATCTTTTTTTCTCTCTGTTATTCTCACCCTCTCTCTTTCTCCTCTCTTTCTCTCTGTCTATCACTCTCTCTTTCTCTCTGTCTCTGACTCTCTGTCTCTCTCTCGGCGCTCCTTCTTCAAGATGACCTAAAACGTCAGTAATTATGATCTCCTCCCTGGCTGCCAGGGGATGAGTTGGGTTCACTGAACCTGCAAAGTGTACAGCTGTTAGCTTTGACTGGTGGCCAAGCCCCAAAATGGAGCCGCGTGGAAGAGTGCGAGGTCCGCTGTTTAAGGTCCAATTTTCTTCTCCTTTAAAAAAAGAAAAGAAAGAAAGGAGTTGAGGAAGGGAGGAAAAGAAGGCAGCTAATCTGCCAAGGAACGGAGAGGCAACAGTTCCCATTTGTGCTGTGGATTAATAGGAAATGAAATGGGGGGTCATAGTGTGCCTAGGCGAGACACGGTGCGCTCTTAGCGGCCCCGTTGAGCGTGACTCACAGCACTGTTCCACAACAAAGCCCAGTGGGAAAACAAGGCTGAAGTGGACATAATCTGTCCAAAGATAGGACCGTTTTCTCATTTTCTCTCTCACTCTCTTTCACTTTCACACACACACACACACACACACACATTCAGGCACACAGAGACATACACCTCAGGTGGTCATTGAAAGAGTGTGGGGAGATGGAAATGGGCATCAGAAAGTTCCAGAGGGAGAGAAATGTAATGCTACTTTTTAATGGCTTGGTACCAAATGAGGACCTGTCAGGATGAGCTAGTCGTGCTCTTGTAAAATGAATTTCTGAAGGCTATTATATATTTATCTATTTATACAAAATGTGTGTTTTTTTAAAAGAAATCCCTTTCACAGGTCTGCATAAAAAGAAAAGCATTTTGCAGTGCATTACTAGCTCTCCAACATGTACAGTATGTCTGCCTAACCCACCAATTAATACTAATGGCAGAGAGTAGACGTAGGACAGATGCTGCCTGGGCTTTATAATATGATGTTTTTCACAGCTAACAGACCAAATACGCGTCTGGGTTTTAAAAAGCTCTTACACATAAGAGCAGTTATATGCTGAATGGATGTTTCTGTATGAATAAATGGTAAATGTGTAGAGTAGTATCTTCAGTCCTCTTTCTAATTTGTATCTGCAGTCTACAGGTTATTTGACACAGGATTACTGGTTGTCCCTAAACCAGATTAGCCACCATGGAGGACAGATCGTTCACTATGCAACACCTCTGTGACTGCACTAACATTAAGACACAGCTGAAAACAAATCTCTCCCCCTCTACCAATTTCTTTCACTGTTGTACTTTCACTGTGTTGTATGGTGGTTTGTTATACTGTCAATTCTATTCTGTCCGTTATGGTATGTTGTCACTATTATTGTTGATACCTGTACTGCTGTGCTTGAATTTTTTATTTTCTTTTTTTTTCAATTACGTCCTGTATTCATTATCACTGGTGTGTCTTTTTTGTTCCCCTGTAAAATTGGTCTGGGTTTGAGAAAGGTGCTATAGAAATAAAATATATATACAGTATATTAGTTTTATTTTTGTTATTAATATTACTATTATTATTACTGTATATAAAAACACCTGTAGTCGAAATGTGTCCATAGAATCACAGTTCACTTCACTCACATGCATTGAGTGGGTCTTGAGAGCTAGCTGAACTGACTGGGTTTCCCTGTTAGCGCAGCTCTTAGGGTAGCCTGACTGGTGCTGGTGTGCTTAAAGGTCGTTAGCATAACCTCTGCCATGCATTAAAAACAGAAGGAGAGCAGAGTGGAGGAGAGTCGATTATTCATATAATGAATAAATCATCCAGGGGCATGTCTCAGGCACCGCCCTGGCCATCCTCCGAGAGATGGAGAGACAGAGAGAAATAGATGGAGAAGAAAAGAAAGGCAGAGAGAGATGATGGAGTGAGGGGGGAAAGTAAGAATATTTCCGCTCCTCTCATGACCCGCAGGTACGGGCTCCATTACTTATCGTGTGTCTTTATGGCTTCTCCTCCTGGCCCTCCGACTACTCCACCATAAATCCTCCATTGCTGCTACTGCTGCCATCGCTGCCGCCACTGCTCTCTCTCCCCACGGCGGACAGAGTTCATAGACTCCTCTCCCTCAGTTTTCAGCTCCCCCATGGGAACCACCTCCAAACCACACCCACCCACCCACCCCACACACACACACACACACACACACACACACACACACACACACACACACTGGAAGCACACACACACACACACACACACACACCTTTCTGGTGCTGAGAAACCCCCGTGCCACACACGTCTTTGAACTGCTGTGGTTGATTAACAACCCAACGATCGAAAACTCACTAAATGGCATTTAAGTGGTTAAGTGCATGATGCCCTGCAATCACAATCCACATGTGTTCCCGATATGACCGAGAATGTTAACGTAATTACATTTTTTCCCTATCCATGGAACATGGAATGGGTTTTCTATAATGGAATCGCTAATTAGGTTTTCCATGAGACAACGCTGTGTGGGTTGTTCATGTGGGTTACATGCATAGACAGTGAAGGAAGTAGATAGAGTCACTCCATAACACTTAAATGGAGAGAAGGGAAGTGAATTTGCACCAGTTACCTGTTGGACACTGTTTGTACTGTGCTGCCTCAAGGTCACTTTGGTGACATAGACGTGACATGCACTTCTTTGCCTATCATCACTAAGAGCCATTTAGACCTTGTCCCTGCAGCCCTCCCTCTTACGTTCAATATTCATATCATGTTACTTTACACCTCAGACATTCTCACTTATACCGTTGTGGCAAGTCTGAAAGTATTTACATTTTCAAAAACTACACATTGCATTTTTTATATAGCCATAGAGTTCCCAAACTGTAGCCTGTTAAACTGTATAAAAATTTCAAAAATGTACATAGTGGCCATTGCCTTCCTTCCTCCTGGTTCTGGCAGTTTGACAAATATGCGAATAGTGAAAGCACAGTATTTGTTTTCATGAACACTCCATGGCAATGAAATGGACATTTGTTCATCCTGATCATATTTTACTCAACTCTAAGCACTTCATTAAAAAACATTTAAAACTTAGTAAGCAAAACATGCTGTCTAGCAATACATAATGAATCCATTTGAAAAAATAGTGTTCAGTACTCATAGACATCGACTACTAGAACTGCAACCAGTGATTTTGAATGTCTGAAGATGCTATTCTGCCATCTCTACCCATGCAGATGACACAGTCATCTCTCTGATATTGTGCTCATCATGCACTGAGGGGCAGATGTGCTCTCTTTTTTGCACCCACTTATTTATTTACGTATTTTCTTTACGTAAAAACATGGCGTGGTATGTATAAGCAGAAACAAAGGAGTTTAGTGTAAAAAGATGGGAGGAGAAGCATAAAATGTGCCTAATTAGGTATTCTCTCATACATGTATGTATGAAAACTGCCCATGAAAGCGCATGTCTGTTTAGCAGTGACATATTTCCGCCTTGTAAAAGCAGGTGTTAATCCAAATGCCTCAATAAGAGAAACTTTCAAACAGAATTGTTATTCAGAGCACCAGTTTTGCGTCTTTGTACTAACAAAAGCAACCTTAACTTTTGCTGGCCTTTCGAATGTCTTACTTTTACTTTCGCGTCATCCACTTAAATGTTCCTATACTGCTAGATTTGACCAATCTTCCATAGCCTACGTGCACAAGTAGTTTGAGTAGAACTACTGCTTTTCATTATCTCCCTGTTTGTTGACATCTTATCATGTATTCATCATCATCATTTCATGATCGCCAAATGTTTGATTCCTTTTAATGTTGTCATCAGTTCACTTCATTCAACTGCGCTTGTTGTGATTGAAGTATGCCTGAAGAATGTACACAAATTGCGGTAGGGGTTGGAGAAAGCCGCTGATTACCTGATGAACGGCAGGTTTGATAAATACCATGTAAACTGAAGAAGCCCAGCATGCGCTTTCTGCTGGTTGGCCATGACGCTCATAACGCTGCGTTCACAGGCCTGAGTGGCCTTAAGTGTTCATGATTCACCCCTAATGGACTCTCCGAATCAAATGCTACTAGCCTAGAAATCTAGACGCGCCCTAGCGGCAGCAAATGTAATTTGCAGCCAGGGTAGTCTAGCAACTCTCCGTTGGCTTGCGAGCTGGAAAAATTAAACTTCTATCAGGCCAATCATCGTGTATAGAGTCGGCGACGGTTACGTGTGAATTTCCTGCTTCTTGAAAACAAAGAAGATGGGTGCTACTGCTGGCGAACAGCGGTCTTTGAATCGTGACTCAAGTTAAGTTTTTTTTTAAATTGACAAAAGTTTGATCAACTAGCTCTGCTGGTGGGAAAATGCATGGGACTCATGAGTTGTAGTGCTATCCTATTGCGTGCAGAGGAAATTTGAAAGACAACCGTTTATCCCGCCCCTCAGATTAAGCACTGCCAATGGTAAGTTCCCAGACCCTACATCTTGATGTGGGTCTGGCTCATCAGACTAAAATGCTACCATAATCTTCACAGAATAAAGTAAATGACTAAAGAGCTCAGATTTCCACACAAATATATATCATGACTTCAAATGACCATTCTAAAATGACATCTCCATAAAGGGAGCTACAGTATCAGCTCAGCGGTCCATACAGGAGCTGAACTGACCTGAGAGCAGGGAATTGGGGAGAGAGCAGCCCAGTAATCACCCTATGAGGTCACAGGTCTGACTCCACTTCCACAATAGAGCTGATTAACACTCTGAACTCTAGTCTACAGGCCTCTAGAAGACCAGAGAACACACACCAGGGGGCTACAAAGCTGAGGAAAGAGAGTGAGAGTGACAAAAGGAATGAGGGTGTGAGCGAGAGAGGGGGTGGGAGTGCAGGGAGAGGAGGAGAGGTAGAACATGTGAGTGTGGGGTGAGAACAGGAAATAATATAGGTGAAAGAGTTGTGGAGTCCTGCACTGTTTTATTGGTGTATATGCTTTTGCAGCACTATATCTCAACAGTCATGGTAATAAAGCAACTTTGAATTAAATTGAATTGAACTGTCCAGGTAAGTAAGAGAACAGAAACTATGGAGATCATACCTCTGAAGTGCTTTGTGTGAATTTGACGTTGTATTTCTCTTTTGAGCATATCCTGGGGATAAAAAAGAGAAAATCACAAAATGCACATCCACCTTTAGCTTCCCCCCAACCCCTCAAAGTCTTGAGCACCTCCCACATGTGGAGAAGAATCCAGAGGCTGTGTTAACAAGCACTTTATGTGGGCAACGACAGGCTATGAAGGTCTTGATTGGCTCTCACCTCAAACTTGTGTTGAATGACTACGTCATTTGAACATTACATCTGTGTGGCGTTAATTGACGGTCTGGAAAATGCAGCACTTTGCTTCAATCTAGGCCCCGTGGGTTGAGAGAATAGCCACTTTGTGCTGCCACTGGGTTCTTTGTTACAGGTCTGCCAGATATCATGGGGCCTTTGGCTTTTAAGGACGAGAAAGAGAGAGAGAGAGAGAGAGAGAAAGAGAGAGGGAGAGAGAGAGAGAGGGTTAAGTGCTCTCTCTTCTCAACAGGGAGCAACACTCAGGCAGAACAAACACAGGGAGTTAAGATGGCCTCAAAGAGAGAGAGAGCTTTTGCGAGGAAACTTTGCAGAACACTGCGGTTTCGAAGAATGTTCCGCTTGCAGCCTGAAATAGACAACACAGACAAGAAAAACATGAACATGTAAAGCATTAAAAGTTCATGTCAAACTTCATAACCTACAGTAACAAACAACTCTGCTTTTCCAAACTTGATGATCTATCAACTTAGAAAACAACCACACCCCTCAAACTCTTAAATTGTACCAAAAAGGCCTCAACTCCAGATGTGTTGTAACTGATCACTTTATGATAGGGATGATATCTATGACCAGTCAGGGAAAACAGCATGCAAATAAATAAATAATGACTCTTTGAAGAAAGCAATGTGCACAAAGCCTGAAAGGTTCTCTGTTCTAACATGTCTCAAAGCTCAGGATGCTCACCTTGCTTTTCCCGCTGTCGGAGAGATCTGTGGGTTGGAGCCCACAAGATAGCCTCTCCCCATGTTTTATCAGGAGAGACAGCCCACAGCTTTCAAACACAGGAGAAAGTTTGTGAATTCGACATTGTCCTCATGCATTCAGACACTCTTGCTGCTGTCTTTGAAATGATGGGTTTGGGGATGGGTTAAGGTCAGGTTTTTTGAAGACATCTGTTTTTTTTAACAGATCTCTCTCTCTCTCTCTCTCTCTCCCTTCCTGTAGAGTCCTGCGGCAGACCCTTTTCTGCACAGACCTCTGGTGAACAGAAGAATTACAACAGAAAAGAAGAATTACATTTACAGGTGGAACACATTATCCTTCTTTTGTTAACAGAAGAAGAACAAATGCATGTGCACAGTGCAGTGAAAGTTTTGATATCACTGAATCACACAGACAAACATGTTTAAATGTTATGTAAATTGAGAATATTATAATATCTTACTTTGTGATGCAAACTGTTGGTTAATTGCTGGCAAGTAACAATTGAGCACCACTGAAGAATATGCACTGCAGGATTTCAATTCAGTTAACTGACAAGCTGAAACACACAAACCCTGCCAGACAGTAGTGGATCCTTTCCCCATGTAGACCCTTTGTGCTTGACCGGAATAGCTGAAATGTGTGCGCAGAGGCGGCCTAGTGGGAGAGAGCACCTGTCCGTCACCTGGGGGACCCGGGCTCGGAGCTTGACAATGGCTCCTGAAACTAGGCCAGGTGTTCCTACAGACACGGCTAGTTTTGTTCACCGACAGAGAGTCGGAGGGGCATCTTTGTCTTTTCATGTCCTGTCGAGCTATTAGAGCAACAAGGAGAGAAAGGCATGGGTAGTCTGCCAGTGTCAGCTGAAAAGGGCTCAGCACCTCCTATGCTCCTAGGTGTAGGCGAGCGTACAATAGGAGCTGACTATAACTGCTGGGTACATATAGAGACGGTTTCCAGGGCGTTGATTAATTAAGCCGAGTCCTACACAACTGAAAAACTTTTCAGTGGAGATCTTTTATTCTAGGGGCTTTAATGGCTTTGATTTGTATAGCATGCAATGTGTTAATACTGACCCACATGAAGTAATGTTCATTTAATGAACTGGGAAAAGCCAGCTAGCAGATGAATGACTTGGTGTGTGGCCACGTGTACCTGACCCATACACCAACTGAGACCTTTCTGACCTTATCCCTGCCTTCTAACACCACACCAACTCACACGTTTGTCATGCTAGCGGAGACACACTCCCAGTTTGTCACTGTCAATTTTAATTCTTCTGCGAACTGTCTTGATAAACATTATCACACATGTTGACGTGAAGGCTTAGCTCAGTTAAATTAGGCTGATTGTTCTGCTCTTTGCAGATGTGTTGTGACAGATATAATGACAAGGCACGTTGACACTGATAGGGGAAGGATAAGAGTGTTAGTCAGTCTGTCAAATAATTCCCACATGAAGTCAGTTGTCAGTGCTGCTGTATATTGTAAATTACAGTGTGCTTATTGGAAGACAAATGCAAAACAACGTCTCTCTCACTTTCTTTTTTTGTGCTCACTTTTTATTGCACTCTTCTACAAAAATAATTTCCTATGTTCTTTTCCTGTAACTGCTCAGTTGTAAAGTGGTTTTGCATAGACATGCATTTAGTGAACTCATATGAGCAGCACTCATACGTACCCCATGTCACAGAACATCTCACATACACACATACACGAGGCCTGCCACAAGATTAAAAATAAGACCATAAGATGAAATAAGACCATAAGATGAATAAGATTCCATAAGATGAATAAGATTCATCTTCAAAACCCATCACAATATACAGTTCAACGGGAATAGCAAATCAACCATCTCCCCTGTCTACAACAAACCCACGCAGCCAATGACACCAAGCACATGTGCTTAATGATACATAAGAAAAAGAAATTAGCAATATGTGGGTCAAAAATGAATTATGTATAAGGATTTGATAGACATAATTTAATTATTATTCGATAACTCAACAAGAGGGTCCATGAAGTTCATGAAGCTGGCTGGTATACACTTGGCAGTCAACACAAATGACAGCATTTGCCTGAGGATGAAAGAAAATGGATAAAAAAAAAATCAATACAAGTGTGCATGGACAAAGAAGAGCTATTGTCTATCATCCCTTAAGCCATTTCCTCCTTTACTCCTCCCTTTGCTCCTTATTCATTCACTTCCCTTCATCCAGCCAGCTCATTGCATTATTGATAACACAAATATTTCATGAAACAAGCTGCAATGCGTTCACTTTGGCAAAAACAATTAAACAAAAAAAAATCTATTTCAATATTTCATGTGATGATTAGAGCTCATCAAAGTTCTCCCTTTCCGCGCATGTGTAATTGGCCTATCCAAACATGTAAATAATGCATCACTGTCTAATCCTGGCCTATTCCACATTTTATTTGTTTAACAGTGGTTATACCTCTCCAGTATTCACAAAGCTCTGCAGTGACTAAACTGTGGGAATCACAAAAAATGTATGAATGTTTTTTAAACCACACTTCACCTGACCACATTTATGCCAGAAATTCCCCTCCATTAAGTATTTAGGTCACTTGTGAATATTTATCGAACGGAAAATATGTCAGTGAAAATAAGCAGTGTGCATTAAATATGAAGCCATCCACATTGATGAAATCTGAACATTAATGAGACGACCGCATGCTCATTTCCCCATTTGCGCCTAAACAACCACTTACAAATTCACAAATTTATAAACTGCAGACATTTGCGTTGCCTCACATTGTAACTCTCTCTTCTTCTCCTGAATGAATTGCACCAGGCAGACGTCTCAGCGCATTACTCCAAAAAAGTATTCAGCGTTATGTATTATGCTACAAGGCAAGAGCATTGCCTTGAATTGTGCTATGATCCCCTGTGCAATTGTTCTGCTCCAGGCTTCATGCGGATGTGACGGCTCTGTCAGTGTCTCGCGATGGGGCGCAGACAAGGAGCAGGCATGCAAACACGCACAGAGAACACACACAGAGACCCCATGGAGCAAATCAAACACAGATGCATCAAACATGGTAAGCGCACAGAAATTTGCAGCTAAGCAGACCTACAGTCAGTGTTGCTGCTGTGCGCATTGGGGATTTGTAAATACTTTAATGTTTACAAGTTTATTTGTTTATTTTTTGATTTGTTTAAGGTGCTGTCAGTTACTCTGGAGCTTTAGAAAACAGGGAAAAAATGTGAAAAATCATGCTTCTTACAAAATGTCCTGATGGGATCTTTTTACCAATAGCCTAAGGCAGCTGAAGGAGAATATAAAACATCTGTCCTCCTTTACCCAGTCACGAGTCTTAACCACACATCCCTCTTGAATTCTTCTAGCCATCTAGTTCTCTCTCTGGTAATGCAGGGTTGCAAAAAGGCAGCAAAAAGGTCAAGGTTAGGTTAGCCAGCAAGTAGCCCATGCTGTGTCCACCCCAGCAAAAATCATAATTGTGAACAGTGCAGCAACACTCAGCCTGCCCCTGTCACTACACACACACACACACACACACACACACACACACACACACACACACACACACACACTTTCAAATGTAGAACTTGACCCGTCCGGACAACAGTGCTGATGGTTGTGGAAACTTCTCAGGCCTCCTCTATTCCATCAATCACTTGGGCATGGAGGTATGTCAACATAGCAGGCAAGCATTGGGAGAGGGAGATCCGATTGGTTAAGCATAACCTAAAACAACCATAAAAACAGAGCATGGACAAAGCATGAGAATGCTGACGGTGTACATGAGTGGGTGGGGGTTGTGAGAGGGCTGTTGTTATTAGAGGTGAAGATCTATTACTGGGAGCTGAAATTGTGTTTATTACTTACCAGTTGTTGTAGACATGGATTGCCAGTGAGCAGTGAAATTTATGGTGTAATTAAAGCAGAATTGTTATTGCACTTCTTACTGTGTGAGTAGTATGTTATCATTCTAAAGTCATCATTTGCCATGGATGATGCAGGCACTCATGCATGCTCTACTGATGCAGAGATAATGGATATGCTAATCATTGGTAAGATTGGTGTTTATTTGTTTGTAATATTTCATAAATATATGAATGTGTACAGTAGTTGTTCCAAGTGTATATAAAACCCCAAATCAGAAAGTCTCATAAACCCATATTTAGCATAAAAAAGGACATACAGCATATCAAATGCTGAAAATGAAAATTTTGACTATTTCATGACTATTTTGATGCCAGCAACATGGGACAGGGAATGTTTACCACTGTGCTGCTTCCCCCAATTAATTTAATCATATTCTATAAATGTTTAGGAACTGAGGAGACCAGCTGCTAGTTTTGAGAATGAAATGTTGTCCCATTCCTGCCCGTTATAGGATTTCAGTTGCTTAACAGTTTGAGATATTCTTAATCATGTTTTTTTTAGCACCTGGACTCTTCTTCTATGGATAAATACTGTTTAAATATGTGCAGATTTAATTTTGCCATTGTTTTCCTGAAATATTCAAGGTCTTATTAAGTAATGAAGTAATATATAAATCATGAATTAATTAATGCATGAAATTTATGTACCCTTACCGTAAAGTGTTATATTTTTAACATTTAATATATTGTCTGTGTCCTTTTTGCAACTACAGTAACTATGAGTTTAAGAGATTTGCAGATTATTACATTCTGTTTTTATTTGTATTTTACACAACATCCCAACTTTTTCTGATTTGGGGTTGTATATTTAGTTGTATTATGTGTATGTTATATTCTCACAACATTCTACTGTTATAATATAGTCCAAGATAGGGTAGATTTAAAACATAACACTGATATATTGTATACACTTATATATTATAAACAAATGATGAGGCATACAAATCATATACAAATGATTTGTATTTGCATGCATCAAAATACAAACATATCCATGACAGATCTAACAACAAACTGTTTACAATGACACAATACATTTTTTTTTATTGTATCATAACATTACCAGACTAGAATAGCAATGCATTTTTTATATATTGAATACACAACAAGGGTTGTTACACATTTATGGTTCCTTCTTGAAATTGCTCTAGATTCTGTACACTGTGAGTGGTTTTCCATGTCCTGTGGTTCCAAATAAGGGCAGTCTGATATGCCTGCATGTAAAATTCCAACTGTCCCGTGTTCTCAGTAGTCTCCTTTTCTATTCCACACACAGTGGTCTGTGTTTGACCACTCACTACTCCTGAAGAGGGAGATGACAGAATGAACTCTGTATTTGGAGTTAATGCTAACTGAGGATGGCTCTCTTCAGCTAGTGCTTTAAGTATTCATCTGTTGTGGATGGTGCACTGCGTAAATTATGTTTTCTAAACAAAGTTCGGGAGAAGCCCTTAGGGATGATTGACAGTAATTAACTCACCTGTCTTCCGCCGCCAGGGTATTTAAGCCGGCCTCCTTATCCATACGTCACACGCCGCGGCGCTCGCAAAATTATTGGAGTCGCAAAGCCTCGGTAGGCAGACGTAATGGAGCTGGGTCTTTTCACTACTAACCATCCAAAAGCTACATCCAGTCCATGGGCTACAGCCACCTGGTTCACTAGCGTTTTCAGGTGACTGCACAGAACAAGGGTAAACTATCGATAATGCTATAGCCTACTCACCCCAGCCTACTTCAAGGCTCTAACATCAGGCTGCTCCAAGCTCGCGTTTTCACGTCGCAAGATTATCCAGGTAACTCGAAATGCTCTAAAATCTAACATGGCTCGCCACGCCAAGCGTCTGAAGTATGCGGAGGCCTATCTTCCGAAGATCACTCGATCCATAATCCGTGTTGGCATCGAAAACAAACAGGTCATGTTCATTCACTTCATGTAGTTGACCAGTGATTTCTCATAAACTTATACTAGTGTTGGTAGATATTTAAACTGCTTATAACGAACTGATAAACTCAGTGCCGGCGCTCCGCACACGCACTGCGCGTAGGGCACCAAAAGATCTGGGTCGTGATAATTCACCATAATAGGCTACTGATAGTGGCGTTACAAACTACTAGTAGGCCTAGGTGTTAAAGCGCTACGCAGGCCCCATACCGACAATCTTTGGCCCAGGATGAATTAACTCTGATACATGCAATACACATTAAGGGTGACTTCAATTGTTTAATGCAAAGGGCCTGAGGCACCGAAGTAGTTTAGTAGTAGTAACCAAAGATTCTAGAACTTTGGTAGTAACACACGACTACATAGTAGTAACACACGACTACATAGGATCCATTACACGTGAAAACATTAAAAATAATTTTATTATTTTTATTAATTTAAAAATAGATTAAAAAAAAATATTTTTATTATTAACAGCCTGCAGGCCAGGGTAATCTAATATTACTGCATTAACATCAACTCACATGGAATTATGGGAACACTCAATGCGCCTCTTCAACCCTCTGCTGAAACTGCAAGCGTAGATTGCTTGCTTATAAACTCACACTGCGCAGAAACAAAACTTAATGAATCCTAACTTATTTAACCGTGCAGAAACCAAATAAAATCATTCATATGCATACAATCCCCAATATGCGTGAACTAGGCCATTAGAAGAAGGCATCTTACGACCCTTTCGTTTTGCAAAATCGTCAACGATGTTCCCAATATTTAATGCTCTGGCTCTCGTATTTTCAATGGACAGGATGGTTAAAACCCACTGAGCCTCTCCTGCCCCATGCTGCTCCTTAGGTAGGTCTTAATAAGTTTGAGTTTGGGAAAAGATCGCTTAGCTGTTGCCACCAGGGGCGCCTTAATACCACCTGAGGCCCCTGGGCTAGGCTACATGTCTTTAAGCCCCCCCCAAACCGCAAATATTAATTATGATTAAATACCCGGCCCGCGATCTGACCCGTCTATTTACATAACGTGCGCTTTTGGTTAATAAAGCCTATAATTATTGAGCCTATGTAAAACATTTATATAAACATGAACAGAAAGCCCTCCTTAACCACGTCATCTACCCATGACATCGCTTATCAAAAAGGCTAGCCTACTGCACGAAAACAAGCGTTGAACTTTTACAACACTGGCTGTAGCAGGCTAAGTTAAAAGATGGGTTACACATACAGTATGGACGTTTCAAGCTTTCAAACGTGCATGTGTTTGTCGTGTCGGGGGGGGGGGGGGGGGTTCGCCAGGAGTTTTTATTATTATTCTGTCTACATAACACACCATTTTTTAAACGCAGTTTGGGAGGGACAGAAATACTTTTAGCCTACAGAACAAGCAGCTCGCTCATGTGACGTTAACATTGGCTAGGCCTACCTTATGCATTATCACTATGTACCCTACATGGAGACATATCTCACGTTATTCCACTACTTGGTTGAATTTCCCATTGTCCTACGTAATTTAGAACGACCATTAACCATATGTTATTTGCACACCTATGAAGTAGATCCATTTTTTTGGCCGTATCACACTTGTATATTAATTCGCCGAATTCCTTGTGAAGTTTAAATGAACGGCCACGTTGCATCCGAGCTGTAAAATGCAGACGTTCAGAACATTGCAACATTGTAGCATATGACGGAGGTGGCTTTTAGCTAGATGGATGACAGCAGGCTAAGTAAAATAGCGATGTTTCAAAGCTAAAGTTCATCAGAATCTTGGGATACGCCCGCTTAACAATGGGAGAGATAGAACTAACGACTGGCCTTTGGCCGTAGCAACTAGCGCTCTAGAATCTTTGGTAGCAACCATCCATTTAGAACTAGTAACGGCAGTTTGTCCTGCAAGTTGAGAAATTAGTTAATATGGAAGAAATTAGTTCTACAAACAAGACAGTTTTAGCGGTTAGGGTCTCTGCAAGGATGTCATAGTCATTGTGCGATGTGCTCAATTAGGCTAGCTCCAGAGTAGGCTAATGACTGACGCCGCGAATATGGACACGGCCGTTTATTATTATTGATTATCATTATTATTATTAGGAGGCCCCTCATTGGTCGAGGCCCCTGGGCTGAAGCCCAGGTAAGCCCCTGCATTAAGGCGCCAGTGGTTGCCACAGTCACAGCCAATGTCAGAAACGACATGAGAGCAGTACACACTTCCCCGAATGTGGATGTTACACTGTCATAATCTACCACCAGCATTTTGGCAAGTTGAAAAATAGATGACTTCTGTGAAATCTCTGCTTTAAAGCAAGACCTGAATGAGAGGAGTTGTGTTGGGAATGTCGGTGCAATATCCCTGCTATAATGGTCTGACAAACGTCTTGCCTTTTCAAGCAGTTCATCATCAGGACGTAAAGACTCAAACACATGACAAGTTTCCCGCATACTTGCAAGTCTTTGGGAGAGCTGACTGATTATGATGTCCAGAGTTGCATTAAATACCTGCACTTTGAAGTATCTCTCTGCATCGGTTAAGCGCTCATCTTCCGATAGTTCGTCAAAGTGACGCTTCACTGTCCGTGCTCTAACATTTTCAAATGTACTCTGAACCCCCCATTTATTTGCGAGCGTCTGCGCTGTAGCCTTGGCCTGGTCGAAGGCACGCCGGTAGTCAGAAAGGACCTGTATAGAATTTTCCAGCAATTGCATTGCGGGGGTAGCGATGGGCCCCGGGAGGTCACGGGCCCTGGTGCGACTGCACTTGCTGCACCTACTATAGTTACGCCACTGGCTACTAGTATTTAAATAACAAATAAAATATGTCTAAAACATGTTACAAACAAATTAGTCGAGAAAAAGGTGAATCTCCTGTGCGGCCCTCTCTCCAGTCTCCCTCTGGTGCCCGCCTCCCCCACCTCCCAGTGGTCTGTTCGATTATTAATCCCAAATTTGGCAGACACCTTAGACATGGCCTCGAAAAGACACTAAGAGTCGGGGGGCGGAAAAAAGGAAAAAGAAGAGAGCGGGATGATGCTCGCGCTTCACTTGCAGTTAAGACAATGTTTTAAATAAAAATATTTTTTGGTTTTGTAGCCCTTGCGTGTATGCATGTCTGCTTATGCCAGGTAATACTACTACCGTCAATAAACTTTGTAACGTAAACTCCTACTAGCCATGTTCATGTTAAAGTGTTACGTTGCAAATTATTGATGCTGGCTAGCTAGTTATTTTACGTTGTGGATATGGATTATGGGTTATTGAATGCAATTCAACACTCTGCTGTTTTCTGTTAACGTTAGCAATCGTTGCATAAGACTAGCAATCCTTCCTCAGGTTGCTAGCTACCAATGCTATTTCTGATTATGCTTAAACTGGGTTTGCTATTTCTTTTAGCCATCAGAGATATAGTCAGGTAACGTTAGCCTAGTTTGCTTTGCATTTCAGGACGCTTTTTTGGCGTTTGTTATCAATTATGATCAAACAATCTAATTGTGTTGTGAAAAAGTTACAAGTGACACTTTCACAACGTAATGAAATGATGAGTGGGAAATGGCTCTTGGTAAGGTGAACGTTGGAAAAACCCTGCAACTGAACGTGATGTGATTTTGCCAAATTAAACAGCTTTAGATAAGTTTAGTTGTTTTTTTTTATGCGGCCATTTTCAAGCGGTTCATAGGCCAAGGGCGACATCTGTTGGTGAAACTGCAATTAGAAAAAAAAACTAACTGAATTCTGAATTCTAAACTTCTGAATGGTTGTTATTCCTTTGGTGGTGGTACCCAACCACCACCACCACCACCACCACCACCAAGCATTTGTGCTTAGGGCACCCAAATGGCTAGCGCTGGCCCTGGATAAGCCTCAACCATAAGTGCCCAGTATTTCCGCTGGCTTGTTCCGCAGTCTGTTTAAACGATGGCGCTGCGTCGCAGATGTCAGCAATTATTAAAGCGATAGTACACATTTGTAATTCGCGTCAGGCGACGCAGACAGCAAGGACCGTGATTGGTCATCTCGTCCTGTGTCGATGGCCGACGTTTCATGTAGCTTCTACAGGGTATAGCAACAAGCTAGTTCACTGATATAAGCTTTGCAAATAAACTCAAGTCATATTTGGTTACAATGACTGGTTATTCGTATGTTTTAAAATTAGCACTTCGCCAGCAAGCAGTGCTTTGTGGACAGTTGCGCTAAGTTTGTTCTCAGCAGGCCCTCAAACCCCGGTCTACAGCCAAAATATATTAATGACACTCCTTGAACACCGGTTTATTGTTTCATTCCATGCCAACACCGACAGGAGGGAGTGATCGCCAGTGATATTAAAGTATTTGCTTTATTGCATCGCAGTGCATTATCATATTACTGACGTGCTCATCAATCAGAAGTGGCACAACTTTGGATATTAGCTAAATCTTGACATCAACATTTAAAAAAAAAAAAAAAAAAAAACCTTCTCGCTATTGCATTGCTCCAATCATTGGACAGCACTCTCCATTTCCGCGGCATCTTGTTCCGTAGGTCGGATAGGAAATTCCATCCTCCTCTGTCTTTTAACTCCTATTTAAGTCCTATAAACCAATCTTTTCTCCTTCCCGCTCCCTCTATTCATTCTCTTCTCCTGACCAGGAAGCAGGCTGCTCTTGACAGCGCTTTCCTGCACCACACGCTCCAGAGCGTATCACTCCGCTGCCTCAGCCACAGCCACGCCAGTGGCCTAGGTTCTTAACCACCGACTTCCTTCCCGCAGCATCTCCGCAGTACTTCCGGATCCGACTCCACTTCTTCAGACGGCCCCGGTAGCGACCGCATCGCTACTCCCTCCGCCCCCTCTTCCCCTTCCCCACCCACTTCCCCCAGCCAGGACCCGGTCCAGGGCTGCCCCTCTTCCAGTCGTTCCGACGACTGCTCCCTCCCTTCCCCCCTACCCCTACCCATCCCTTCCCCGGCTCCGCGCTAGACCAGCCCGCCGCAGCGGGTTATCAGCAGTACTTCGGATCACAACGACCCATTCCGGCTCCCCAGCTATTCACTAGCCACAGCAAAGGCCCTTCGACCATCTCCTCACGCTGCACGTTCCAGCTTTAACATTCCGTTCCGTCTACCCAGCTATTCATTAGCCACAGCCATTTCATTCCATCTGGATACTCACCATTCATGCTATTCATGCCTTATCTGCCTATCATGTATTATGTGTTGTATGTCGTATCATGCTGAATATGTCATGTTTTATCAGGTAATGGTATTCTAAAAGTATTCTTTCAGCCCAGGTTGAATTATTTTAGGCTGCCACAGATAGTACAGAATGAGCTTGGAACCAATGCAACAACAGCTTCAGGGAGACCCATGCAGCAACTGCTCCGCTGAGATCCTGCTACAACGGCTCAGCTGAGCCCCAAGACCCATGCAGCAAAAGCTACAGAGCTACAGGACCCATGCAATGACAGCTTCGCTGAGCCTCAAGAACCATGCAGCTACAACTACTCTGAGCCCCAAGACCCATGCAACAACTGCTTCGCGGCAGCAGCTCTGCTGAACCCTGACACCCATCGTTCCCACGGTTATGCAATACACGAATGTCCGCCGCTGAGCAAGGGGTTCATGTCACAGCACTCTGATTCACCCTCCATCATGTTTACCGGCCTCCTTTGGGCTGCTGAGATGTAGTGAGTCTACATGCCCCTCGTCTCATTTCATTCCCGATGGCAGATCTTGAGAGTTAGACCAGGACACAATACGTTTACTACCAATCAGACAAACCGATCAGTTCCGAAAAGGACACGCCTATTCATATCCAACTCTGCCTCAGATCCTCAGCCTTCATACCCATCACACTACATCTCATATCGGTCAGCTCAAGCATCGTTACTAGCCCGCTCTCTTCATCTCAGATGAAGGGTACCCATCACTCGTCACAGGTTCCAGACTCTAATATATATCCTTGTCAAATCCGGTTCCCGCAGGCCGCTACTCTGTGCATTCAGGATAGGAGCTGCTACTACAGCTGCATGCATTGTCCTATCAGAGCAGCAATCAAATACTGAGCCGTTGGTCCACAGATGCCTATCAGTCCTACTGTACATCCACTCCATCTAGTGGATCTATGACTTGCTAAGCAAGCGCAAATGTAATTTCGGTAGTGGCCTTCCTTTCTGCTCTTTTGGGGTGCAAGCGGCCATCGCTCTATCGCGATCTCCGCTTCAGGCATTCCATGACCACGGCCAGCTACCATGCCAAACACGCGATTAGCTTATTCACTCAGTATAGCAATCATGCCGACGGGTGAACTAGTGAATGTCCATTATTGTTGAAATCCACTTCTGGTTACTTGAACAGCCTTGCCCAGCTGAACTCTTCAACTGACTGTCTTCCTCTTTATGCGGGAGCCAACTGTGTGTTTCTAACGTGAAGTAGAAACTTGAAGGTTCATTACTTGCAAACACCAACTAAGTGCCAAGTGAAAATCTAAGTTGAGTAAAAAGTGTCATGATCAACGTAACATTGCTTCCTTTGTGGCAGCGTTGCTGGCTAAATTCAACTCTCATTATTGTCACCAGACATGTCCACTCATAGCAGCGAATGCCATCATAATGTTTGTCCCCTGAGTGAGTAAGCTCAAGTCAGTTATAATTGGACTTGTGCTCACTGTTTTGAGATGTTTCAGCCATAACAGACACTTCATTAAAAAGCCTGATGTCTCCCGAATGTGTGAGCAAGTGTTCATTTGATTCATTAGCACTCTTTTTGCTTCCCAGGTAGTGTGTTCTAGAAAACTAAAAATCCCTAATTAAACATAATGCACGTTTGTGTTAAGGAGCTGCTGCAATTACTTCAGTGATGATAAAATATGGTTGCTGCAGCTATGAAAATGGTGTATTAAGTTTAAAAATGCAGACAATGGAATGCTTCATCCTAACTTTACATTTAAGGTTGCAAGTTCCATATGAGGGTGTGTGTATTTTTTTTAGCATATCCTGGACATGCATGCATATGACAACATCTGAGAAGTCTGTTGCAAGTCAAGATTTTATCACATGATGAAAATGGATTTTATGGATTCTGCATGTTGATTAATATGCCCACTTACTGTAAGCAGTTGCTAGAGCAACACATCCTAATAACTTTGGTTTGCTTTTGAGTTTGAATCTTGCTGGTTGTCAAAAACTGTAGTGAAACAAAAAGAAATTAGTTGAAATGAGAGAATGAAACATTGAGCCACAGACTGATTTTATCTATTAAATGTTCCAAATTCTTTGTCAACGCAGTTGGTTGCAAGGTCCATTAAAATGGACAGCAATTAGGGTGTGCTGTAGACACAATTTGTTCCATATTCATATTCAGATGCTAAAGAACAGCCTCAAATGGTTCAGCATTTGCACATACTGTACTAGCAATTACCATGGAGTGGGTACGAAATGAACAAATTGTTTTGTAAATCCTCCTGGAGTGTGTTACTACTATTTGAGACTGGATGAATATTTATACATCTTACAGTGATTTTTGTACAAGGTTTGGTTTGGTTTGTGCCTGAGTTTGGGTGTTGGCCTTGCTGTTTTCAGAAAATGTGAAATTATACCATTTGACAGATTTGAAAAAAGATCATTACACATACTATAACATTATCACAAATGATGATAATTTCAGACTCAGTTTCTTTGCTCTAAGCCCTGTTTGTGCATGCTGCACGTGCATGAATGTATATGCCTATAAGAGTGATTCCTAGCGGTTATTAGACTCTGTGCCACTACACTCCACCCACCACTGTTCCATCGGTCAAGGGCAGCTGGTATGGCCTCACATTACTTGTCCCCTCTGTTCATCTCCATCTCGCCTCAGGCCGTGGGACAGGGTCAGGGGACTGGTGTCGGAGTTCAGGAGAAATGGGCGCATAAAGGAGCAGTGGGGGGCAATTCGTATACGTAATCTGCTGTCCAGCGACGCTCAGCAAGCCATCAGCGGAAACCAGTGCCATCAGCTCACCCCAGGGCAGTCGCAATGACCACCAAGTTAGGGCAGTGGCCATGTGGATGCGGGGATGCGGGGGGGTGTGTAGAAGGAAGAGGGGTGTGTGTGTGTGTGTGTGTGTGTGTGTGTGTGTGTGTGTGTGGGAGGAAGTCCTGCTGCTCCCCACCCCTCCCCTCAGTGTGTCCTGATGACTCCATTCAGACCTGTTCTAGGGGAGTGGTGGGGAGAGGAGAGAGCTGGTGGCAGGGGGTCACTTGGCTGTCAGGAAGTATAGAGGTTGGAGAGGGGTGCTGGATGTGGTGGGGGGTGGAGGCCAATCTCAATCAGACTCTGGCAGCCAGCAGAGCAGGAGGAGGAGGAGGGTGGCGGTGACAAAGGCTGGGAGGCGGCCCTGGCGGGACTGAACTGCAGGAGCAGACGCCTCTCACAGCCCCAGAATCAGACGCATTGTGCTCAGACTTACACCATCACGCCATATAACACAGCCAAGACCTCAAAACATGCCTCTCTCTCTTTTCATTTCTATCTCCTCCTGCTCTCTCTCTCTTTACCACTCTATATCTCTCCTTCCTCTGATTCCTTCTATTTTTCTTTGTCCCTTTGTCTCCCTTTATTTTTATAAATATATCCTTATTTCCCTCTCCTCTTACAACCATAGTTCCTCATGCATCTCCTCTTCTTCTTCTAGTTCCTCATACATCTCTTCTTCTTCTTCTTCTCTTTCTCGATTCTTTCCATTCCCTTGCTCTGTTGTGTATATACAGTGTCTAGCAAAAGAGGGACATATGAGGAGCTCCTGGTTGGACATCAACAGTGGCCTTCAGCAGATTTATAGTGCTGGGTTCTGAGCAATGTTGGAGTCTGTGTGAGTGTGTGTGTGTGTGTGTGTGTGTGTGTGTGTGTGTGTGTGTTGGGGAGGAAGTTAATTATTGAATTGGATGGACTATCTAAAGAGAAGGGGAACTTTGTAGCGGGAACAGGCTTCTGTTGTCAATGTTTCAGTTTGCTTCTGAGGAAGGCTGAGGGATGTGAAGCATGTCCCTGCTGGATTGAAACACACACACACACACATACAGAGAGAGAGAGAGAGAGAGAGAGAGAGAGAAAAAGAGAGAGAAAGAGAACTCCACATTTCACTAATTAGGTTGGCTGCTCTGTGGGTCTCTCTCTCGCTCTATGTGTCTCTGTGTGTGTGTGTGTGTGTGTGTGTGTGTGTGTGTGTGTGTCCATGTTTATGTGTGAGTATGGGGATTGAGAAGTGATGTTAATTATGATCGCCGCTAGTGAAGCTAGCGAAGCGGTCATATAGGGATTGTCAAAGTTTTTTTTTTTTTCCCCGTCATCTACTTCCTGAATTTTTGGTCAACGATACCCGGGACACCGAACCACCGGGGCACATGAAATTTGGTGGGTATGTAGCCCCACTAGACTTTTACGGAAAAATTTCGTTTCGTCCCCAGGGGCCACTCCCCCCACCCGTGCTGGGCCCCCCGAACCGCAAAAAAAGCAGTTTTTCCTAAATAACTACCTGAACCGTGGCACTGAGGATGAAGAATCTTTTATGGTATGTTGGTCTCAAGGGCCCACATCAACCTGGCCCATAATTACTCATTTGTGATTTGCACCCCCCCGGTAAAAAATGAAAATGCAATATTATTCTGCTTTAATCGCTCCTATCTTCAGTTAAGATGTTCAGAACTGCACCAAATTTTATGTGTATGATTGACCTGGCATTCTCTGGGGGTATGCCAAGTTTCGTAGAATTTCATCCATGGGGGGGGGGGGGGGGTCTAAAAAAAATTAGGTTATGTGTACATTTAGTGACTGTACACTCATTGGCCTGTAGATGGCGGTGCACACATATGCACATATACACATGCACACACACACAGACACCCACATACTATCGGTAACATATCGGTATGTTACTGTTTGCGTTGGTTGAGTGATGGAGGCCAATTTGATTGATTGCATTTGTAGAAAACTATAAATGCGGTTATACCAAGCAAATTGATAGCAGCACTGTAATTGTATCTTTCGACTGTCATTTATTGCACGTGCTACAAAAATCATTCTGTGCAATGGAAGATTTACCAACGTTACACCAGTCTGATACAGTTTTGCCTATACATGCGTGAGACTGAGACGCATGAGAAGCTTGGTAGTTGTAGTCTGTGAAATTAAAAAGCATGTGTGTGTGAAGTATCCAAACAATGACAACTTCATTTCATTATGGCTGCTTTAGCAACACACCTTAAGCTACTGTGTAGTGGGTCCCATTTAGAAGTGGCTACTTCATTCACGCTTTCCTTGACTCATGGAGCTGCGTGAATTTTATTACAACTTTTCGCCACGATACGGCAGTTTAAGTCCGCTTGATACTGTAAGGCGTGAGCCATTGGTTTCCAAGGAGATTTTATTTGTGTCGCCAGCATAGCCTATTGACAATTTATGTTGTAAATAGGCCTACCTTATAAGCCTACCTGTAGCTTAGAAGCTAACAGCTTTCTATTAGGATCTAGTTTGTTAGTTACAGTTTTGTCATAACTCCCTGATGCATTTTTGCATTTAGAATAGCCAGAGCGTGGATATCTCAATCGGAAAATTAAACAATATCAGGTGCCTATATGGACTAGGCTGGGTGAACCCAGCCTGATCTGCCCGCTATTTATTTTTTTATTTCTGAAAAGATTGAGCTTGGTCTGGTGAAAGCCAGACTAGCCATGGACCTCAGTTACACAATGCAAGTGAACATGAATCAGCCTATATTTGCACGAACAATAACGGACAACAGCTCTTCAACTTTGGCCCGTTAAAATGTGTATGAACAGTCTAGCGACGCATTTCATCAAGGCCCATTTGGACATGTCAGTTATTTGCACCACTGGTTAGATGTAAAACAGCATTTCGTTTCAGACTACTGTTACTTAATTTGTGCATTAACAATAACGTTTCAGACTACTGTTACTTAATTTGTGCATTGACAATAAAGTCACATGAACTAAAGATGACTAAATCTAAAGATGATCTTATGTAGAAGAAGAAACATTCACAAAAAATCCATCCATCCAAAAATGACCTTTGTTTTTGATAGCTGTTGAAAACGGCATGGAACTGACATGAGATGTCCACTGAGATGTTTTTGTTTATAAATAAATAAATAAATAACATTATGCTGATACCTTTTGTTTTTCCCAAATACAATGTAGCCTACAGGTGTAAGTGACCTTTCATCAATCCAGTTGCAATGGATGAACTGTGATGAACTGCCCTACTTGTGATTGTTTTAAAGGTTTTATAACAATGCTACATCTTCTTTGGCTATTCTACAATCTATTCCCCTTTTCAGCACCAGTAGGCTACTTTCTGTGCAGCCGCACACACACACTCAGGCATGCCAAACAAGCATACACAAAAGTTTCAAGAGTGGGGGATGGAGTAAAATATGGAGACAAATTGAAGTGTGATTTCTTTTCGCGGAACGGATGTACAGGCCTGAGCGGCGGTCATATTTTATACCGCTATGCGGTACATCTAGTTGAAAATATCCTTGTTACGCTGTCAAATGCTCTGCCTTCGAAGGTTCCCGAGGCCCTCACTAGAGCACGGTATGTGTGGAGGCTTCGTAATGCCTCTTTTCTTTCTTTTGTACACACCATTCCTGACTAAGATACAATCAGCTTTTATAATCAGCAGATCTGCAGAGTACATGCACTTACCAGAGAGATAAAAAAATGCCCCCTTTTTGCAGGATTTTCTATTTTTTTTATTTTTAGCTCAGTATCCGTATCACGTCAAAGTTGACAGCGGCGCTTAGCTCGCCTGCACGCATGTCACGTCGCGGCCGAGCCGTGCTTTTGATGTACTGACAGGTGAGTTTTGAGAGAGGGATAAAATCACAAACGAGTTGCTTGATATCAAAGGCGCAGAGCTGAGATCTTAGACCGCCCATCTGCATCAGAGCCAGTGGGTGGGAAAAACAGGAAGAGAGGGAGAAAAAGAGAGAGAAAGGAGGAAAAAAGGGGTAAGAAGGGAAAAGAGAAGTTGAAGAGGAGACAGGTGGGAAAAAGGAGGGAGCAGACCAGTGAGAAGACGGGAGAGAGACAGCAGGAAGGAGAGGAAAAAGGGCCGGGAAAAACAACACTGGAAAAGCATGTGTAAGAATCAGTCACACTGCCTACAGCGAGAAAGAACAAGACGAGGCAGTAGAGAGAGAGAGAGAGAGAGAGAGAGAGAGAGAGCGGGAGAGGCAGGGAGGAAGAAAGAGCGAGGTGAAAGTCAGGAGACTGCAAGGCATTCTGTCTGTTGAGGAAAACAGCAACCTTTGGAGAGAGAAAAGAAGCAGCAGCCGCAGCGTGGAGATGTGAAGGAGCCGGAGATGCAGGTGACAGTCAGACAGAGGGGATTTCCCCCAGCAGACAAGAGAGACGTGCAGCATGCGCGGCCGCCAGACGAGAGGAGAAGAGGAGAAGAAAGGAGGGAGGAAGGAGGGACGAGAGCAACCTCTCAGCTCATGGTGAAAGGCAAATGACAACACTGAGCATCTCTAATCCTCTCCTTTCATTCACCCACTCCTGTTAAAACGCACCCAACCCATGCATATTTTTTCTCTCTCATTCACACGCACACACGCACACACATACAAATTCGATGTCTCTGTCTACCTCTCGGTCCAGGTCTTTGTTACTCCAAATTTCTCCCTCTCCCTTTCTGCCTCGCTCTTTTTTGAGGTTGTAAGCGAACCGATCTACCTTAATTGAAAATGGGCAACCAACAACACCACTGAATGGGGAATAGCTGACATGCTTGCAGTGTGCACGTAAGCCTTTAATTCAATCAAATGGGAGATTAAGAGGCTTGGATCCCTTTCGTCTCCGGGAGCTCTTCCCAACGTGAGACAGCTCCACTTGGACCAGAAACCTGCTAATAGAGGAGAAAAAATGACACACACACACACACACACAGACAAACATACCAGTTTATTACAAAAGCACTTAAGCCAGTAATAGAATGGCACAAGTATGTTTATTTGTTGCCGTGCCTGAATGCAGCATGCTTAATTGGCACCATTGTTCAGCTAACTGCAGCATGAGCCTAGCCAACCTGCAGCTCCTCTACTCCACTGTGGTGCTGCCTCTGTGCAGAATGGGAACTGGAGGAACAGCATGGCGACGTCCCCTCTACACACAGGTGCCAAGTTTACCCACATCTCCCTCAGATTCGGGGGAGTTCAGGGAGAAGTCAGTGTTGTTTATTTGTCCAGTGACTGCACTCACAAGCGGCTCTTGGTGAAATGAAGGTGTGTGGACCAGGCTTGTCTGTAACCCTTGAAAAGCTTTGCATTTTTAATGTGGGGGTCATATTTTGCCTGTGAACTCCAGCAAGTTTTTTGGTCACGGCTGTCTTCACCAGACCTTGGGCCAAGGTGACTAATTTCAGTATTTTTAATGTAAGTGGCTAGCTGTAGATGATAAGGAACTGTCATAACTATTCACATGGCTCTGACATATAAAAGCTTTCGTAAGTCGGCTCCTCTATGAAAAGAACTCATTCTTTTGTGCGTATCCTGTGTGTGTGTGCGTGGGTGCGCGTGTGTGTGTGCGTGCGTGTGTGTGTGTTTGAGTAAGTGTGTCTGTTAGTGTGTATGGCCAAAGCTGAAAGGCTTTGCTGTGTGTGTGTTGTGTATTTTCAGTGGAGGTAAGTGAGGCGACAGCTCTTTGGCCAACTCTCCCTCGGACTCTCAGACAGCTGGAGAGAGAGAGAGAGAAAGCGAGAGACGGCTTCCCCATCTGCCCAGAAGGACACCGCATTCAGCACGACACTCAATAGAAAATTTCAATTCATAAATCCAAGGATTCACTCTTTTATATTCTGCAAAGATGTAGGTAGGGAAAAGAGAGAGGGGGGGTGGAGGGAGATAGAAAAGAAAAGAACAGAGGATGACAAAATGGAGGGCAGAGACGAGGAGGAGTGAGGTAAGCGGAGAGGAAATGTGGAGAGAGAGAGAGAGAGAGAGAAAGAGGAGACTGAGAGTAGAGACATACGAGGAAAAGCAACGTTAAGGGATGGGAAGGAGGAGAGGAAAAGAGAAATGATCAAAGAGTAGAAAGAAGTGGAGGAGAAGAAATGAGGAAGAGAGAGAGAACAGCTAAGACAAAAAGAAGAGGACTGAGACAGAAGCAATGTTGGACAAAAATATCTACTGACAGAAAATAAAGTCTAGTGTTAGAGAGAGAGGGAGATAGAGAGAGAGTGAGGGGATGAAGGCAACCTCAGTCGGTTCAAATGGCAGCAAAACCCCCTCTTCATTTACCCTACAGATGCATCAACACCTCATGTTTCCTTGAGGGACTCCAAACCACCAATTGATTGGCCGTAATTAAACTCAATCCTCAATGAAGACATTTAAGATTGGCACAGGCTCTGTTTTTCCACGCCTCCAGACAACCACACCACCATAGGCTTGGCCAAAGAATTCCCCCAAAAAACAAACATAATCTTTTTTTTTTTGCCACAGAATACTTAGGACCAAAAATTAACAGGTTCCAAGAAAATACCTCCACAAGCTTCACACGCCACCCTTTTATGAAATCAAAATCAAGCACATCAGCCTTGAGCATATCACAAGCAAATGTGTCAGTGTTCCACATCCTCTACAAAAACACACCCTTCCTTTACCCCTGGTTTTAAGTTTGATGTGTCTGTAGCTATTGTACATTGTATAATTCTCTACTGGAGATCACCCATTCCTCTTTTAAATTGGGCGCTTGTACAGAGACTGCCAGCTGCCTTTCGGAGAAAAGCCTGATCACACAGCCTCACACCACCTCAACTCCTTCACACCAGAGGGAGTCTGGATGTTCTTCACACACAGCTCATAGCTCGTAGATGCCTTCTTGCTAACACTGTTGAAAGTTGACAGCTGTGGTGTTGTGAGGCTGAGGAGCATGCCTTGCCCCTCTTGCCCTGCTGCTGGTCTCCCCTGCAGCTCTGGGAACCAGTCCATATCACCCATGAAGTCCACTACTGTTGGACTACTTTCTGCACCTTCACCATGACACTCACTCTCTTGAGCACCTTACCATACACACAGAACTACAGGCCCTGTCACTACAAGCGTCTCATGCTTGATCACCCTCAAGCACACTGGATTTTATATATTGTATATTTAGTATTTAGTTTTGTTAGTTTTTCTTATCTTCTACTGTCTCTATTGTACAGTGGAGTTTGGTTATATGTTTATACTTATACTTATATTTACCATTTCTGCTGTAAGTGCATGTTGTGTGTGATGTCTGTGCTTAAATTGTTCAATACATGATTCCATAACAGGCCAAATATAAAATAAATATAAATATTAAATATAGCCTAGACATCTAAATATTAGATGATCAGATGATTTACAGTTCTATGTAATATGTCATGTTTCATGTTTTTGTAATGTTTCATACAGTGATGCAGGTCTACTGCTGTGAATAGGCTAAATACAACTTTGATTATTTTTATAGCCCACTACTGTATGGCCTTGGTGCCCTGACATGTGGCCTTTGTGCCCCCCACCAAATATGCCCAACTGAAGGCCAAGTGGCCTTGCCCCTAAAATGGTGAAATTCCAAGCCTGGGCCTAACTTAATTGGGGTGATATTAAATCATGAATATGAAAACTGACATGTTTTTATGGTCTTGGTCTCGACTCGGTCTTGACTCCTAAAGGACTCTGTCTCGACTCGGACTTGCTTCCTCAAAGACTCGGTCTTGACTCGGACTCGACTGTATTTGAAAACCAACGGACTCGGTCTCGACTCGGTCTCGACCCTTCAAAGACTCGGTCTTGTCTCGGACTCGGCATAGGCGGTCTCGTCCCCATCACTAGTGCAAACCTTAAGAAGGTATCTTCAGATACTCACAAATGCATGGAGAAAGACTTGACTGATGTGCTTATGAAGAAAGCTTTCTTTGTGACTATTTTAGACCATCCACCATGCTGATGTAAATAATTGCAAGATAAGCTAACACAATGTGCAACTGAAACACATGATGGTGGCACTACATTAAAAATGTCTACATTATATTTCTGATCACTTTTAGGCTGTAGGCTTGAAATAAGTCTGATTTTCAGCCACTGACATTTCTCAATTATTCTAATTACCGTAAATTCAGTATAAATTCAACAAAGACATACTGTTTCTCTCTCTCATCATCATACACACACATTCAGAAATGTGCTTCATGGTCCTTGGCACTGATATCTACCATGCTGATGGCTACTGTCACTGGCCAGGGTTGCAGGATGCAGCACGAGAGAAGGAGATAAGGGCGAAATAGGTAGAAAGAGAGAGAGAGGGAGAAACAGGGAGAAGGAGAGAGAGAAGAAGATATCGAGAAAGAAGAGAGACAGATGGATAGAGACAGACACCACCTCCAGCATCCCTCTCTCTCACCCCTACCCCTCAAATCATATCAGCTAAAAAAGAAGGGTCTGGAAAGACGTCCCCCTCATTGATTTTGGTTAAGATAGCACGGGAGCCATGCCGCAGCGCAGTGTGTCCATATATATCCTACCCTGTCCCTGTCATCGCTCCCTCCCCCTGCTATCTCCCCTCAGCCCTCCAGTGCAGGGGACTTCTGTGATCTTCACATTGTCCATCTCTCCTATCAGCGGAGAGACACATCTGCTGCTGATACGCCATCTCCAAACAAGGCAACAGGAGAGAGGGCACATATCTCTGCTTATGCCTATAATAATAACAATAAGTCTCTGTCCGTGTGTCTGTGTGATAATAGTAAACTTGGCATTGGATCTCGTGTTCCTGTTGCTGAGGTCAGACACATGTCTGCCGCGGTGGTGGAAAAGGAGATGGCATCGCGCAAGGTAGCCCTCAGTTTAATCCCTTCTGTGACGCCACTATATTTCTACTTGCTAACTCTCTGAGGAGAAACGCAGAATAAGTGCATTTTGAGATTGGTCTGTTATGTGAAATCCATTTTGTGAATTTTCACAGAAATGTCAAGTCAGCAGACTCATTACTCATGAGTCACTCATTACAAACGAACATTCTTTATGAGGTAACTATGCTTTTTAAAAAATAATTGTAGAAAATATCGCTGCTGTCAGGTGGAAACCTCGTAACTCCATATTTGTTGCGTTTGTTTTTTTGTTTTTTTGACGATGCAATGTTGAAATATTTTCACAAGTTTTTTTTCCCAATTTCCTGAAAACCAATGGATTTGGACATACAAGGTTTCCACCCGACAACAGCGATATGTTTCTGCTGGATGGAGACACATGGTAAGCAAAGCAAACATAGGACTTGAAACCTGATTGGTTTGTGTGTGTGTTGGAGGATCGCCACTATGCTCCAGCAGTATTGTTGTTAGGTCTACTGTTTATGTATTAGCTTGTGTAGTGAATGTCCTTCATAGACTGTCTGTGTGTGTATGTGTGTGTGTGTGTGTGTGTGTGTGTGTGTGTGTGTGTGTGTGTGTGTGTGTGTGTGTGTGTGTGTGTTTGAGGGGGTTGGGTTATGGCTGGTCAAAGATGCAAGAAGACTACTTGGCATCTGCATACCTTTGTTCAAGTCAGGTTTCAGTGCCAGCTGTGATTCCTATGCTACTGTCAGAGAGAATCATCTGAAACAGTCTGGTGTGTGTGTGTGTATGTGTGTGTGTGTGTATGTATTTATGCGTCTGTCCGTCTGTTTCAAACATGCTGCACTGTGGAAGTTGACAGCTCCAGATATGTCCGCCTCAGCACACATACGTACACCACACACACACACACACACACATGCATACATGCCAAAGGCACACACACACATACACACAGCCTCCCTGCCTCAGGACAGACTGACCATATGTACAGTAATGTCGCACGACAAGATCTCTTAGCAACAGAGAAAAGGCCACTCAAGCCTGCTCATTTCAGCTGCAGCAAAACAGCAGCTCTCCCCCCACCCACCCCAAACACACACACACACCAAAACTAACACACACACACACACACACACGCCTGTTCATGTTAGTTTCATAACCATAATAGTTCAAAACCTCCCTCATTCAGTCACTGCTGTTTCAGCTGATTATCATAGCAACTAATCAGACATGCACACACACACTCATGCATCTACACATACTGTATACAGTCATGTATATTCCTTATGTCTCTACTAAGTAATGACACTGTAAACACACACTGACACAAACACACTCAACATGATGTAGAACAAACTATAGAAGGGCGGCTCCTTTGAAGATGAAGAAGAAGAGGAAGAAAAAGAAGTTGAAAAGAAAAAGAAAAAGAAGATATAATGCCATCAATTAAGTCGTTATAAGAAAACAGTGGTGGTTGAGATGGCTACAGGTTTTACATAGATGGAATACGTGAGAAGTTTCCCGTCATAAAGAGAGCATGTGTACGTGTCATGCCATACAGTTCCGAAGTGTGAACATGGTCTCAGGGGGTGAGTTGTGCAATGCAGCGAGGAGACACACAATACAGTTTGCTCTCTGAGAACAAAAAAAGAAATAGATAGAATAGTGAATTGTTCAATTTCGAATTTAGAAGACACGGGTATACCTCAGACGCTGAGCGAACGGCGACGGATCCTCCTGGCATTTGAAAGGAATTCCGTCATAAAGCCCTCATTGTCCCGCCCTATTAGAGGCTCGGGTAATAGGAATTTACTTCCATTCTCCCACCATCTCTTTTCAATCCCCCCATTCCACCCCACGCACACACACCCACAGACACTTTAGAACAGCGCTCTTCCCCTTCATATCGTAATCAGAGGAAAAATGGAGAATTAGCTGGCATTTTCCTTCCTTTTAGGAACTTTAAAAAGAGACAAAGGCTGGGCTGGTAATGAGATCGGTGGCGGTGTGTGTGTGACGCTCACTCTTAATGTGAAAGCTCTGATGCACTGCACATCCAGCTTGGCATGGGGCTGGGACAGGCCAGGAAATAGTCTGTGATAGGTCAGCATGCCATGAAGTTTTGGGATAAAGCCAATGTTCTGGAGTAAGTGTCTTTTGCTCAGCAACATACTGGGAATAATGAGAAAGTAGGTAGAAGCCATCTGATTGTAGATGTGTGACCACAATATCATTGTGATGGATACAGAATCTACTCGACTTCATTACAGACTTTGTGTGGTGACAGAGCAGGTTAAAGTAGCCACAGAAAATAAGGAACAATTTCAGACAAAGAAGACAAAAGATAATGAGGAGGGCAGAGGGTGTTGGGACTGTGTGGGGTCGGCACATTCGCAGGCAAGTGACAGATGAATTAAAAATGAACAATGAATTAAATGACTGAATAAAATGAGGACAAACGGAATACACTAAACACCATTCTTCCCTCAGTGTGACTTGACTCAGTGTCCCAGTCTTCTGTGTGTGTGTGTGTGTGTGTGTTTACGTGATTGTGTGTGACGCAGGGATTCGCCTTGCTGGAAGGAGGTAGAGAGGGTGGTGGTGTGTTGGGGTTTTGCAGGGGTGTGGGGGAGGGGGGGGGGGTGGCAGAAGCTGCACATCAAAGTGCACAGCACAGCGTGTGTAGGGGCTGAATCACGGGCTAATTGCACATGAATAGTCTATGACTAAAGGAAAGGGCCAATTAGGCAGCCATTAAGGGCTGAATGGCAAAACGATCTTTGATTCGCTCACAAAGCCGTCATTTGGTATAAATCTGCATTTCATTTGCATAAATGCAAAAAATTGTATTTGCTTTCGAACACGAGTGTCTGAGCAGGCTCTCTCTCCACTTTCTGGCTGACCTTTCAAACTGACCCTGACCTGAGGCATTAAGGTCAAGCGGTTAATGGGATGGGGAGTGTGTGTGTGTGTGTGTATGTGTGTGTGTGTTTGTGTGTGTTTGTGAGTGTATGTGTGTGTGTGTGTGTGTGTGTGGTAGTGGTTGTGGGGAGAGTTGCTGGTGGCTGTCTGTGTCTGCTGTCTTGCATCTATCCTTGTTCTGCTCTCCTCCACGCCTCTGTTGGAGCAAACAGGGGCTAATGACAGTTCTGGGCTCTGGTCCAACTCTGCCCCAACTTGTCTCATCCCGCTCTGATTGGAGGGGCAGCAACACGATAGCCTAAATGCATGTCTGTGTGTTTATGTATTCAACTCAGCTTGTGCGTGTGTGTGTGTGTGTGTGTGTGTGTGTGTGTGAGCTTGCCGCAGTGTAATGCCGGCTGTTTGATAATGTCCTTGTGCAGCACACGATGCTCGTAATAACCTCATTGGCGCAAGTCATATTTCAAACGCCGTGCGTGAGGCAGGACTGCTGATAGGGCGGGTAAGCATAGGGAGGCCAAAAATAGAGCTGCCGCGCGGATTTGTTACAAAGTGTTGTTGACATCAGAGGCCCGTTTGAGGCTGTGCATGGCCTTGCATATTAATGAGGGCATTTGTTTATTCATCGCTTGTTTTACATGGCTTTAAAAAATGAAGCGTGTGTGTGTGTGTATATATGTGTGTGTGGGGAGAGAGAGAGAGAGAGAGAGAGAGAGAGAGAGAGAGAGAGAGAAAGAGAGAGATAAATGATTCTCAGGTTCCCTGCATATGAGATCAGACGTGTCTTGCTGGCTTGTTTTTCCGAAACGAGCCCCTTGGCCTCCCGCTCTCCCTAGCAATCTTAATTCCTTCATTAAGACCCAACCAGTGCAAGTCATTCGGCACGTGCGCTTGCCAAGATGTCTGGAACAAGTCTTTTTGATATCAAACATCTCTCTCTGTCTCTCTCTCTCCTTTGAATCCTTTACTTTGCCTTCCCCTTCACTCACTTGATGCATATTTCAGAAGAAAAAAAAATCAGGCTCCTGGCAAATTATGTCTGTTAAATATTAAATGCGTATCTATAAACTTTGGATGGGGATTTATCCCACTGAGTAGGTGGTGGAGAGATCTGATTCACCGTTTGTTTTGAAGGGCCGGTATTTGTATGCGTGGTTCGCAGCTTGAAGTCGGGCGACTGTGCCGTGCTCTGATCTTCGCCTGCTTTTAACACGGCAGACAGAGAGCTGAGATGCACAGCCGCTAATGAAGAAACGTGGCCCTTGTACCCGATAAAATATAAAAACAAAACCTGCGTGCCGCTGCATTCAGAATTTTTACCTGCGAGCAGAGAGCCAGTAATGAGGTAAAATGTATGATGTTTATCTGTTGCGCCTGTGCCTCATTTGAAAGCACTTGACATGTAATGATTATTTAAGACACCTTAGTTCGGCACTTGCACACTTAGGCCTACACACTGGCAAGAGGAAAAAGCCAACAGACACACTATAAAACAGGGTGAGTGTGGAGTACAGGGTCCAATTTTTCATTTGAGAAATAATGTAATCCACAACTAAACACACCCTTGGCTACCAAGACAAACAGGTTTAGCTCTAGTTGAGTGGAAGTCATAAATGTAGAACAGTTGTAAAACACACACACACACACACACTTAATGCTCAATTTGGTCCAGTTCTGAATGGGTCTTCAGTTTCTGGCCTTTGATTCAAATGACTGTCGTCTGTCTAGCTCCTTAAAGGTACACAGTGTAATTCTTAGGTGTTTTTATTACCAAAAATGTAATACAGTATTTATAAATACGTGTTGATTAGTATGTAATTACCATAACTAACTAATTGAGGTATTCTCACATGCTTAGAATGAGTCCTTTATATCTATATAGCGTGGGGAAGCCAACCTCGTAGTCTCCACCATTGTGCCGCCATATTGATAGTTGATTGATACTCCACTGACTTATGTTTTTTTCCACATTTAAATGGCAGTGTGACCAGTAGACTAAAAAACATAACGACAACAAATCAGTAGCCTTGTAAGTTGTTTTAGTTCTGCATTTAGAAAAAAGCTACTTGTTCAGCTAGTTCAGCTAGCTAACGTAAGCAACCAGCTCCCTGCTCTATCTGATACATTTTTGTTTGAAGCTGTTTAGTCGGAGGACATTTCACCTGATGGCCTTTTGCACGATACAGGTTTTCCTAACACCTTGCGCCTTTTCATCTGATGTCTGAGACCTGACTCTGACACCACAGGATGTCCTAAAATGGACACTGGGGCTTTTGTCTGCAGGGGCAGAGCCAGATGGGGTGCAAAGGCCACCCCCAGAATCCAGTTAGCCACCCCACCAAAGATGTGATGGTTGGGCTTGTCAGTGTAGCAGAATGGTATACTGTGTTTGTGCACCTTTAGTTTTCTTCACTGATTGTTTGGCAATCAGTTACCAGCCAATCGTGGTGCAGGGGTGTTTTTTTTAATAAATGCCAGGTGGCAGTGGTTTATGTGTGACTGACATGGAGTGCCCTGCTTCCTGGTTTCCCCAGATCCTCTACTGTGGGTCTGCTTTTTGGAAGATGCCAGCTCACGCAACACACTTGGTATGTCCACCATTTGCCTTCCAATAGAGGTCTCTTTAATGTACCCTACGTGTCTCTTTAATGTAGCCTACGTGTCGTGCGGGATGGTAAATGCGTGTTTTCTTTTAGGTGATCACCAGCTGGAGTGGGTAGAACGCTATTTGGCTCTACCTGAATGGGTTGCTGCCTCCCTTAAGGTTGTTTTACCCTTTTGTGGCTTTTTTTATTTTAATGGCATTACTTGGTGTGTCGCAGGGGCTGCAAGTCTGGGTCGAGGGAGTTACAATAACACTCCAGCTCACATGAAGGAAACACTGCTGCCCCTATGTACAGCTGCTGATATCTAGTGTCAAGGGGTCAGCATTAGGCACCTGCTGTCAAGGTGTTTTTGTTGTTTATTTGCTTGTGTGTTCTGTGTTATCCTTTTAATCCGGTCCTCCCTACCTTTCCCAGGAACTGAGCACCAAAAGTGGAGAGGCAGTACTTCTTGTGGTGGTGGTATCCCTTTGTCAATGTGTCATCTCACTATTTTTGGTCATGTTGCTGTGCTGTGATGCTACTCCTGTGTCTGTCTGTGATATTATGCTAATAAAAAACAGATTATTATGGAACTATGTGTCTTGGCATTTTAGTGCCTTATGGGGTTACTTTACCTTAATTTGAGAACTATTTCTTTGGGTGCAATTCCCATTGTGGCGTAGTCAGCTCTTCAATATAGGCACAGGCCCTAAATACTCATGCCACTTGCCACATCAGCATGAAACATCTCCAAGTATATTTTTTATTAGCCAAAACAAGTGTTTTACATTGATTTGATACTGGTCAAATGATTGAGGCTATATTTATGGGTATGCATTGCGATGCTTTGCATGTCCTGTATCACTGGACTCAAGAGCCCATTTCTACCACTGTAGTTAAGTTGTTCACCATGCACATCTAGCTTATGTACAGTATGGTGGAAAACTTCATTCTAGTTTGCTACTGGTATACTTGAAAATATTCTTTCTTGTTGCACTGAATCTACAAAGTTATGTGCTTTAGATGTTCTACGAAGACTTAAATTATTTGTTACTTCATATGTCAAATAGTGTATTTTTAATTATTCTTTACATAAATCAGGTTGATTATTATTAATGCATAATTTGATATTGAATGTAAGGCTTTACTATGTATTGTTTTACTTTTCACATGTTATGTGTATGTGCCACTCCACTCTGAGTCTGTGCCCCAGCCTGGCCACCCTGACAACGTTTTCTAGAATGCTTGTCTGCGACCTTGAAATTGAGGCTGAACTAATTTAGTGTGACCATGCCGTTAAAACCATCAAAACATCCATAGTCATATGCCAAAATAGTTAAGTGTTTTTCGATTATTCAAGGTTCAAAATCCATGTGCACAGCCCTTCTTCCTCCAGGTGCTGATGGTGTGCAGTATAACTATTGAAAAGTGAAAAAGTAGTATACATCGCACACTGGAGGGTATAATTTGCTGACTTTATTTGGTGTGAACAATGTGTTTCGCAATATACCTCCAGTGTGTGATGTATACTACTTTTTGTTTTTAGATTGTTCTTGTGTGCAAGTCATTGGGCTGTGTATTCGTATATGAACAGTTTTAGATATTAAGCAGTAATGCAGCTTTTTGTGTGAGTGTGTGTGTGTGTGTGTGTGTGTGTGTGTGTGTGTGTTTGTGTGTGTGTGTGCTTAGCAGAGTTGTGGTTATTTGGTAGGGTAGACTTTGTTTCCGCTCATTAAAACAGCTCAAAAACAGGATAATGACTCCCCAGAGAACTACCAGAACATTCCTTTCACCCAGTCACTGTCATCATTGCCATGGTGATCAAAGGGAGACACTTCACATTTACTCCTGCACTGACGCAAACAGCAAACAGAGATTAGCATTGTGGTCTCTGCGCCGCAACAAACCACAAAAGAGTTTTTGGCGTTAACAATGCCACCAGTGGCAGTGTCACAGACAGAGTGCTCGTCCTCTGAGAGATGTGTTTAGTTGTGTGTGATGCAACGTTGAGGTTGTGGGGTTTTTGTTGCTGTTAGATTCTTCATGCAGGTGTCGAGTTAGTGAGAGAATCAAGATGCTAGGGAGCATGGCAGGATAACCCCCCCACCCCCCACCCCCTACAAGACCTACCACACCCGACATCCTGACCACTGAAACTGTTCTTGAAAAGATAAATATAAAGTAGTTAAAAATGTATGTTTTTTTCCCCTCTGTGCTGGAAAACAAAAATGAGGCAAGTGGAAAAATCAATAACAGAAAATGAAGAATCTGGTTCACATTGAAGTGGACTCTTAGACTTAAACACTATAAATTGATCCACTGTCAAAATGCAAAAGAAAGCATTTGACTTAACTAAATTTTGCCATTTGTTTAAATATTTAGTTGCCAAGATGTCTTGGCATCCTCTGGGCATGGGATCGACCTGCTTGAAGAACAGCTTCCCCCTTACAGTAATCTCTGCCTTTAAAGGCCATCAGTTTATCCACCCTTTACTTAGGGTTCAGGTTTTGGCTCTGGAAATGCAACTCCTCGTCTGGAAATGCAACTCCTCCACTTCTGGTGAATTGTCTTTCAGCCCCTTTGCTTTCACCACATGAAAATGTGTGATGAAAGATCTTTTGATAATAACGTGGTGTCCAAATGAGATCAAGTTCTTGATGATTTGTCAAAGAGGGAGAATATAAAAGTTGAATGAGTGGCCCCAAGATCAACCCCTGGGGGGACACCACAGGCAAAGTCCTTTTAGGCAAGTCCCTCAACTTGGCAGCCATATTGCAACGCATTTTGGGCACTTATCGGGCATCTATTTTGGGCAGAACTGCGCGTGCGCAAGCCTTCCCAACACCAACGTCCCTCCAGCTGCGAGACCACAACACATGATTGACATGATGTATTCACTATACCACATGACTGGCACGATGTATTTACATGTCAACTGGTGGTGGAATATGTGTAGATGACTGCCTTGTTTGCATTACGAACTAACACCATACATTTCTATGGGAGATTCTTTGAGTGCTGTGTCTCCTCATTAGAAAGTCTGATCGACTGTGCTATACTAAGGTCTAATAACCCTCAGACAGATGATTTGCCTGCATCTGTATTGAGGCATATGCCATTTATAACCTTAATTAATAAGACCTGTTTCAGTAATGTGATTGGCATAGAAACCAGCCTGAAAGTTCTCAAAACATTCATTTAATTTTAAGGAAGATGAAAAGGTTTCACTATATTGCCTCACTCATTGATCCTGTTTAGAAACATGTGAGTCTAGGTGTACTGTAGCTGGTCCTGTAAATGTCTAAAAGAAGTCTTGGTCTTTTATGTCTATTGATTCACGCTTCTACTGTCTGATTTGGCAGTTGCCTCTATACTGCTTTCTTCATGTTTGAGTATCTGAAACCTTTTTAAACACCAGACCCAACTTTAGAACATTTTCATTATCATGGATCTAGGGAAGAGTTTTCTCCAAGCGAATTAACAAACAATGTAAGGCCAAATCTTACTTGACTTGTCTTTGCCACTCTTACAATTAATTTTCAATTTGTCGTCACAAGTTGATTTACGGCAACATTAAGAAGTAAGTTCATTTTAATGGACCTTTTCACTCAGTTGCCGTGGTTAACGAAGGCATGGTCGATTACAATAAGGAATTTCTTGAACAGGAATAGGGCCAAGTTCCAATTATATCTCTGTTTTCAGTTAGAGGAATAGGCTCAGTTTCCCAAATAACAAGTTAGATATCTTAGTAGAATTTCTTGGTTTAATGTTGTGCAAAATGCCGCCTTCTGTGGAATTGGTTTTGTATATTTTATGAAATAAACATGAAAAATGAATTATGGTGTCCAAAAACATTTAGGGCTTGTATGTGTCTTCAAAAGCTGCAACATGAAATATTTTTGCATCCTGGAAACATGCAGGGCTATGTGTGTGTCCTGATGTGGCACTGGGTCACGTGACAAGAAAACAAGTCTCCTTTCCTGTGATTGGTCGAGGGTGATGTCAGGGGACGGTGTGTATACTGCCAAGCTGAGCAGGGCATTGGGGGCACAGGGAAGTGGGGGCAGGCCTGGCATGTGAGGGGGTCGAGGTCAGACAGAGCCGCGTGCGCTCCCTGAGCACATGCCACCAACCGCTCAGAGGTTGCGACCTTCAAACGAGCACCAGTTTGAACAAACGACCCCTGCAGTTCCCAAGGGGCTGAAACTCACATGCCTGGGAGCTGACAGGACTTCCTGCACCAGCATGGAGCAAGGGAGGGGTAGAGAGAAGGAGGAAGAGATAAACACAGGGAAGTAGAGGGTGCTTGATTAGGTCTCTGTCAGCCAAGAAGACTTCCCCTCTTCTCCTAAATGGAGTAGACTGACTGTGAGTCATTTAGAACTATTTTTAGTCCCAACTGAGAGAAAGAGAGAGGGGATAAAGAGAGAGAGAGAGAGAGAGACCTGCAGTCAATCTGCATCAGTCTGTCTTAAGTAACATCATTCAAAATCAGGTCGGACCATTCCCCAAAGCCTGTACTAGGCATGATGTGGGTAGTTAGTTTCTGAGGTACCACTGCAAGGCAAAGAACAGACCCTGAGTGCCACCCTCTCCAGCCAAAACCATAAATACTCTCCCACAATGAGAGAAATGCCAGGAGACTGGTGACATCCAACTGGTGGTTTGGTGCTGGGTGGCATCCCACGGGAAAGACCTACAGTATGAAAGTGGCTTTGAGTTGGCTGACACAGGCTTTGAGTGAACTACTAAGGATGGCTGGCAGACATTTTCAACAGTTTGTGCAATGAACACTCCAGAGGCGGATTATATCAATCTTGCTGGAATATAGGTCAAATTAACCTTTGTTGACCCATCCTAAAAATATGAATACCTTTTTGAAACTTTTCTTTACTCTACAGAGAGTTTGGTTCTGCTCCTCTCTATTCTCCTCTTAGGTCACTTATCTTCATTAGCGGTAAAATCACTTAAAGTTCCCAAGAAGTGGCCCACACACTCCTTTTTAAATCAATATCATTAGCTGGACATACATCAAAGACCACAGTGAATTAACTTTTAGTTATGATTGATTTTCCAGCAATTGATTCCTCTGTCCTCAAACAGGGACAGAAGTTATACACATCTCTATTTAATCAAGGTTGAATGCCTGTCTCTCTCCGTCTATTGATGGGACTGGATGTGGAAGGGAAGAGGAAAGAGGGCAGAGGACAGGATGATGAGGGTTAAAGCTGGAATACCCGATTTTCAGTATAACAAAACAGGATAGAGCGATTCCTTAGACCTATGGACAAAGGCAGCATAAAAACACGGCCCAGTACTGGGATGGTTTTCCAGCCCTCTGTCTGTCCTGCTTGCCTGTTTATCTGGCTTTTGACATGAGCCGTATTTATACAGCATGCAAGGTCTGTTGTTAACAAAGATATCAACTGTTGGTCTCCCTCAAATATCTAAGCTATTTACAGTAAGTCATTTTCTATAATAGAAGTATAACCATGATAAGAGCTTCTGGCCACACAGGTAAGAGCTTCTGGTTCGGTTTTCCGGCCTTCGGTTTCCTCCGTGGGTGGACAGGGGTGAAGCAGAGTGGTGCACAGACGTCTGTCTGGCAGAACGCCGCCCTGACATTTCGGTGACCTGGAGAAGGACAAACGGCTAATCGACAAGGCAAACAAAACAAGAGGAGAAAGCCGCCCCAAAAAAGGAAGGAAGGAAGGAAGCGAATGGAGTCGGAACAGAGATGCTTCAACTCAAAGTCAGACGAAGCCTTGCTGTGCAGACGGATACTCATACCACTCGCTGGCAAAGGCCTCCTGCTGTCTCAGCCTAAAAGCAGCATCTCCCCAAGGACCTGTTACCCTATCTTTCAATATCTGTGTGTGTACGTCACCAAAAAAAAAAAAACCCTGCGTGTAATATGAGATAAATGCAGCATTCCCAAGGACGTTTCATGATCCGCACAAAGCAGGAGACTGTGGGATAAAAAAACCCCGCCTCTTCCACAAGTAGTTGCACTTAATCCACTCGAACCGTGATAGGAGCTTTTGTCATGAGTAATTCCCGACACAGCTTCCTGCTAGGACATCTCTGCTAAATTGAAAAAGAGAAGATCAGGATAGAAAAAAAGATAAGAAAAAGAGGGGGACAAGTGGAAAACAATTTATGCTTCGAGGGAATCTTTCATTCTGTCTCCCTGCATGTCTCATAGTATAATCATTGCACCTGCGCACACAATCAAACCCCTTCACCTTGCCGTCTCAAGAACGAATGGCCCTCACAGGATGTATGGCAGGGTGGGCGTAACGATGGGGCGATGGCTAGGCGTGTTTTGCTTGCTGAGGGGTGGGTGTCTCTCTCTCTCACTGGCAGAGACAGCTGGCTCAGGCATGGCTGAGGGGTTTTACAGAACCCATCTTGGTCCACACAAATTACTCAGTGCAACGCTGTCAACTTGTGGAGGTCTGCATGCGTGTTGTGTGTGTGTGTGTGTTTGTGTGTGTGTGTATGTGTTTGGAGGTGGGGGGTGGGTTTGTGTTGTGTGAACATGCGGGGGAGGGGGGTGGAAATGAGTGATGAAGACAGCTGACAAGAGAGAGGGATGGCTGGGAAGGATGAATGGTTGCTGGCGACACAGAAAAGAGAGGGAAAGAGAGAGCGGATGATGGTGGAAAAGGGGGAAAGCGGATTTCACAGGAAGCCGGTGTTGGAGACGGGCCGTTTGGCTTTCTGGCGCATTTAGCCAGGCAGCTTTAGGCAGTTAAGCACCTGTTCTGCTGACTGCGGGAACTTCTCTAGTGTGCTTTACAATATGGGCTACAAGCTGATGGCTTTAAAATAACAAGAGCGCAGTGAACTAAATCACAAGAGCTCAGGCGTCCAACTACACTGTGTCCAGGTGAAAAGAGCAGAACAGCAAAGTCTTTTTCAGAACCATTAAGTACGAGCATAACATTTGTTTTCAGCAAACGGGCATAAAAAGGGGAGGGTTAGAGCTGACCAGTGTTGCCCTAACATTCCAAGCAGTAGGCCGAGAGTTTCTTTTAGATTTCTACTGCGTGACCTTTTTTAAAAAAGTGAAGTCTGTGCTTCTAGCCCAGTGCACTTGTCAGTGATTGATTTTATTCGACCCTTTTTGTTATAAAATATGATACAGCTTTGCACCATATATTAGAAAAATGTATGGTGTATTAGAAAATCATTATGTGCATTTATTCCTCATGGCCTTCTAGTTGTCTATTCTGTATATCATACAGTATGTACTCAAAGAAAACAGGTATTTGTAGACAGGCCTGGCTTTGTAACTGGAAAACATTGGAAAGTGGCTCAGGCTGAGAAATACGCTGTACCCACTGAGCAGTGTACTTGATTGGCTGTTGAGTTCAAATATTAAAACTGATTCACCAGTGTTAAGGGCTGTACTGTACCTTTAACAGAGCAGGACAAAGAAAAAAGCCACAGAACTGTTTGACAGGTGATTCCCCAGATGGCTGTTGATTTGACAGGGTAAAGAATAACAACAGTTAAGCGAGACACCATTTTTTTTGTGATTACACAATTTAAACACTCTCTGACCTGTATTCAACATAACTCTTCAAGAATTTGTCTGCCTTTGCTCTTCTCTCCCTGTCCAATTAAAACCTAGCAGAACGCAATCTGGCTTGCAATCTGCTGCTTTCTTCTGTTCCACTCTTGTGCGCACACAAACTGTTGGGACAGAGCTCAAGATTTCTTTTTTTCCTATCCAATTGGAGACTCAGAGCTTGTTTTACTCCTACACCAGCCCAGGGCCAATCATTTTGTTCATAAATTGTTCATGTTTTTTTTAGAGGTCCTGGTTTTCTTCATTTACTAAGACATTAATGCTCAATAGACAATCACAAACAAACCAACAAAAAGTAGCGGATGAATAAGCCAACTGCAATCTAAACTTACCATCACCTGCTGGTAACTGGCTCTGAAACATTATCCATATGTTCTCTTTCCTCTTCCCCAGTCATAACTTCGCTCACCTTGGTCCAGAATCTGAGGTCTTGTGCTCCAACCACACTCACATGGCACTGAGCATTTGTCTCCAGGATAGGCCAGAAATAGCCAGTCATCTCCCGGCCGTTTCGTCTCCTCTGGCCTCCTCTCCCTGTCTGAGGCGGCCCTGTCTGTGTAAATTAGGTTGGAGTGACACAGACGAGGCCTGCCTTCAGGATGCGCCAGCTGAAGGCTTCTCTGGACAGTCCGTCAAACCTTCATCCACCTGCTGTGCTCTCTGCATCGCCTCACTGCAAAGACCATCACCATTCAGAACATTAATTGACAACGTTTAACACCCAAAGCAACCCCCCCCCCCCCCCCCCCACCATCTAAAATAAGTATCCCTCCATAGCTGTGAAAGTATCTTAATGAGTCTCCATGTAAATTTGCCTAGACTAGACGAGGGCCTTTTATGATGGCTAGAGTTGTGCTTTATAAGGTCCACCATCTTTAGTATCATATTAAGCTACAGTAATCAACATATTTAGCAGAAATCTAACAACAGTTCTACATAATAACTGAAAAAAAAAACAGCCTTGTCTAACCTTAGATGTTTTGTTCCATGTAGAATAAAGGGCACAGAAAAGAAAGCAGACTGCTTACACAGAAGCTCTTCTCTTCGTCCCTGCCCTTCACAGAGAATGTAATTTGCCTCTTTCACTCCCCTCCTCTGAAGCAGAGGCAGTTTCACTCCCGCTTTCTTTCTTCCCTCTCTCTCGGGCGAAGCAGCTGGACTGCTGACAGAGAGTGAAGTGGATGAGTGAGTGAGTGAGTGGAGGTTTCTGGAAGGGGAGACGGAACACCGCTCTCCTCATTAGAGTCCCTGGGCTTGCTGTCAGAGCAGCGTGGTCTCGACGTGGGAGCAGTACCCCCTACAAATCCATCCGACCCCCACAACCTTTTGGAAGGCCGGTTGAGAATGAATAAGCAAATACAACTGTAATTGAGTTAGGGAGCCAAGCGAGAACTGGAAGTTGAGTTGGATGGCCAGTTGGTTTCCCTGGACAGCCACACACACACACACACTTGCAAACCCATCAAAGCATTTGAAAAATATATGACGACTAATGCTCAAGTCTAAGGCAGTGGCCCCCCAAAACATGTCCGTAGTATACATCATCCGGCCCGCACGGGGGTACAACATCGTCAAACTAAAACCTCCGCAATTTTCCCCATTCATTCTCTATGGCGAGTCTTAACAGTACACATGTAATACTCTTCTTGTCCACTGGTGGTTGTTTTGGCACTGTTTTGCATTTGCCATCGAAAATGGAATGAAATGTAGGCCTACCTGCAAACAATGTAAGAGGCCTATGCTGACTGCATCAGTGCTCAAAGTATTTTTAAAAAATATCAATTAATTGTTAATAACTAACTAACTTCTATTCAAGTCATATTTCTGGGACTTTCTGGGATAATTATTTCTATTTTTTATTCACTCGTTCAAATGTTCATACAAAGAGTTCACAAAGTTCTCATCAGGTGACTGGAAGTTAGAATGGTGGTCATTTCAGACAACTTCAGCACTTCATAAAATTCTCATAGTTTGAGAACTTTAAATTATTTGTAGGATATTCACAACTTGAGCTGTGTATGCAAAGACACAGAATTCAGAGTTCACACATTTTTTAATAAAAACTTAAAACTACTTTTGGGAATGCAAACATTTTTTTATTAGTATTATTTAATTTTACACTGATATGGCATGATTACAATATAAACACAGCTAACAATGGTATTAAATTGCAATAGCCTATGACTAAATGTAATAGAATATTCAGCTGTTCACAGCACTAAGCTATTTATGGTTACTGATATAGAACTACTCTGAGTCTCTGGCCCTCTCTTGGAGCCAGGCATAGTGAGCTGGCCCTCGGAAGAAAAAGTTTGGGGACCACTGGTCTAAGGTCTAAAATAAGATTGTGCCTGCCAAATTTAAAATGACTGACTTTAAAGTACATGTTAACCATAGACACAATATATGCTTTGCGTCATAACCAGCAGATGTGAAGTGGTGTGTGTTGTAATTCTGAAAAATTGTGAATGTGTGCTTGTAGCCAAGCTCCCAATTGTGCATGTGATTTAGACCATCTTCCTGTATTTAGTTATCTAGTGTTATTTTCCATTTGACCAACCACCTTGTTACTCCCAGTTAGCTAGCATGGGTCACCTGCTGCTCAGCCATTTGTACAAGGCCTCCCAACAATTTTACCCACATCCTCTCAAAATGTTTACATGAATAATGTGCGTATACTTTCCCCACCATTACTTTTTTTTTGAACATCAGGTCAGACCATGCCATCATGACATGAATTATGTTATGGGAGTGTTGTAATACATCTTTAAAACTTTTATTTTAACTTTTAACTATGATGAGGATATGTTTAAAGGTTCATTTTGAATGCATTCAGTGACATTAGGCGTGATTATTACCTGCACCACCATATCACTGCCCTAAGTGTGTTTTTGAGTATTTTACCATTTCCCTCTGTCCAAAACGTAAATAAAATCTGATTGCATTTTAATGTAGCACTGTGGTAGAAGCAGTATAAGAAATCATTTTGATTGAGCCAGTAATTGATTGCACTCCGCTTTAATTAAACCATGAGCAACACGTGACATAAGTGAGCTGTGATTTTTAACAAAACAAAACGTAAAAAGTAAAAGTATTTAAAAAAAAAGTTAATCAGCCTCTTCTACCTGCAGTTAATTACATTCCATTTAGCTATTGGCAGTGTTCCATTATCACAGTGTGGGGGCCCACACTAGCAGTGTGAGTGTGGCGCCGAAACAATTCAACCTCTTATTAACCACCCCCTCCGCAAAGAGCCATCAGGGAGGGCAGAACAGAATGTGCCCACATGAATGGAGCTTGATTAAATGACAGAAGAGGTGAATGTTAAATGAAGCTCGACACATGCTAACCTCACGGAAGTCCACAACAACCAAAAAGGGACATTTTTCTTTAAATCAATATTATTTTTGGACAAAGAATTGAAAATAAATAAATAAATCATAATTAATAAAGGGGTATTCTACTTGAACAGAATGGACGACACTCCAAATAGTCTGAATGGCACTGTATCTGAACAACTAAAGCAATTAAAATCCCCAGATCCAGCAGAAGGGCCAACCAATCAAGACTTCATTTTTCTCGGCTTCATACACACAGACGCTGGAATCAGAGGAAATATAAATAATCTCATTCCAAATGACTACGGAGGCCATTGTTGGAGTCCTGAGGGAAGATAGTCATTCTTGGGCGCTCAGAAGATCTCCCAGATTAATCATTGGAATCCATACCAACTTGAACGATGATGGTAATTATTATTTATAATGCAATAAACAACTTGATTTTGGGCGATATATTTGCCCCTCTCTCTCGCCCGACTCCTTGTGGAAGACTTATGAACCAGAGACAAAACGTTGTTTTTCTTTCTTTTTTTAATCGTAATTGAGTCTACAAAAACTTCCTTTATGTCTAACAGTATTTAAGCAATTTAACATCAGCTTGTTTTCAGAGTAAGAAAGAGTATAATACTTGATTAGGACCCCAAAAATATCATAAAAGCAGAAAGTGAAATTACATTCAGGTGGAGTAACTGGATGTGTTTTTATTCCCTTGCATGATGTTGGTAGTACGCTCACGTCTGTAAGCTTTGACATGATCATGGCAAAGACATGCAGGGATCCCATAAAAATTGCATTTAACAGTCCAATGCACACATACATATGAGTGAACAGAAGTATGCATACACAACGCACACGCGCGCACACACACTCTCTTTCTCTGTCACACACACACACACACACACACACACACACACACACACACACACACACACACACACACACACACACACACACACACACACACACACAAACGAAGAGAGCAAGAAACATATCAAAATCAAAGGAAGATAACAGTTTAACAACAAACATCTACATATCATTACAGAGGAAATACAAGCCAATATAATATGTATAGAAGGATATAGAAAACATTGCAATATTTCTCTGCATAAATGTTACATATTTATTTGCATAAAACATTTTTAGTTGGTAAGATAAGACAATATATTGCAAAAGATCTGAAGGATGCAAATTAAAAAGCATTGCATAGATTTTTTGTTTAATATAGAACGAATAAGCTTTTTAATTTTTCTGGTTATACAAAAATACTCTTAATTAATGTGTGATTGGGACGTATATGACTATATAAATTGAATTTGAAGAATTGTGTTGAGTTAAATATGAAACCTTTGCAGCAGGAAGTATAGATTTAGGAAGTGCTTTGTTATAGTGCAAAGGAATGCAGAGTGAAGTGTGAGGCCCCTACGTCCCTCAGTAAAAGCTGAACTGACTTATATATAAAATACATTTAAACGCTGTTAATGTGTATTTCCTTCATCACAGAGGATTGCCATTCGTGTGTATGTGTGTGTATGTGTGTTTGTAACCTGCACTGCTGAACGCACTGAGCGGGCCAGTCATTTTCAATCATTGGAATGAAGCTGTGTGACAATGGACAGTGTCCCCAGGGAGAGCCGCTGTAAGCACGCTGCCCTCCACATTATCATATAAAGCCGTGCAGGGGAAACGCTCTCATAAATATGACTGAGACGCTATCAGTCTATCAGGCGCATGATCCTTCCCTTCATTGCCAGGGGTGTGTTTATGAGGTGCGCGGCACCATCGTGTTGCATTTACACAAAAGCTTTATAGAATGAGATCAATTTCCTTCCCTTACGGCGGACACATGCTGCCTAAAATGCTGGGGGCAGTTAACCTCTGGGTTGGACTTTAGAGAGTTAGAGAGAGAGCCAGAGGGAGGGGCTAAGCACTGGGACTGCTGCTGTCTCTACTGCCCACAGCTCACACCATGAGTGACAAACAGGGGGCTTAATGGAGATGACACCACGTGAGGAAAGAGACAGCCGAAAGACCAGACCCCCCCCCCCCCGAACACACACAAAGGGGGGGTCTAATGTGAAGGGGCCACCCTTCTGCTCACAGCGCCCTGAGTCGAGCGAGCAGGGCCTCCACGTCTGTGTCCCCGCCGTTGGTGAGAGGAGCTGAAGGCGCGGTGGGGCTCTCTCTTCCCTTCTCTCTCTCCTTCTCCCGCTCGACGCGCTGGCCCGTGCCTCGGCGGGGGTCGATCTCCTGATGGGGATCACGGGCGGCAGGGGGCCGGGCACATGAGGTCAGCCCCATGTTCTGCCGTGAGCGCGACCTCTGGAGGGGGGGCCGTATGTTTTCTGCAGGAGAGAGAGAGACAAACAGAGAGGGGAGAGAGACAGAGATAAGTCAGGGAGACAGGAAATGAGAGATAAATACAGAGAGAGAGATAGATGGAGAGAGCGAGAGATATTGGGGGGGGGGGGGGGGGGCAAAGACAGAAATAAGAGGCACCCATGAAATTATATGTTGAACTCATCAGCTTTGGAAACTGGGTCACTGAGGACAAGAAGAGAAGATGGAGATGAGAGAGAGAGAGAGATTCATTTGACAAATGGGAATGAGACAAGAGGGAATAAGACGAGAGGTAGGCGTGGGAGGAGAAACGGCAGGCGCGACTGAAGCAGACACGCGTAATGACGAGGACAGGATCACCTTAACAAAATTAAATGGAACTGTACCCTGAGCACAACAGTACTTTTCTCTCTCGCTCACACTCACAAACACACAAATCATTATCAGTGCTGCCTCCGTGGAGCCAGCCTTCCCTTATGCCACCCTCTCTATTTCTCTCCAAATGCTCTATTCTCTATGCTCCACCCCATCCCTCCCTCTCATTCATTCTGTTGCTTCTTCTCTCTCTCTACCTCCTTCTCTCTCTCTCTCGGTCTGTCCCTCACTCTGTTGCCCCCCCACCCCTTCTCCCTCCCTCTCTGCCTGCAGGGTAGGGGTAATGACTGACAGCGATCTTGACTTATCGGCGGCAGCAGATTGAGGCGCTCATCCTGTGATGAAATGGATCCAGCTGATTGACTTCGCCCCAACAGTGTCTGACAACCACTCCCCCCCCCCCCCCCCCCCAGCCTTCACCTCCTTCACCTTCATCCTCCTACTCTCCCTCCTTCCTCCTCCAGTCCCCTGTCGTCTCTACTCGCTGGCGACAGAGAGGAAGCAGCAAAGCGCGCGATATGAATTACAATCCCGCCACAGATCTTTAAACTCTATCAGCGTAAAAGCAAAGGGAGAGCGAGTGAGAGAGAGAGGGAGAGTGAGTGAGAGAACGAACGCCAGAGAGACTGCAAGCAGGAGATCCATATTCATGTGACCTTGAGCTGTATCTGTGGGAGTGTGTGTGTGTGTGTGTGTGTGTGTGTAATATGGGCGACGGTCTGGCGAGTTCTCTGGCCCACGCATTTTATCGTCTCATCAGAGCCGGATGCCATGACAGCTAGCCTGCTTTGCATCACTCATGGATGCGTGCTTACACAAACAAAAAACACACACCTGTGTTGATGCGATGTCCAGCACTACACAAACACACCCTTACCCTTTACTTACAAATAAACCTACCACATAGCATAACTCCCTCTTTCTCGCTCAGACACACACAAAACAGCTTATTTATCTGTAGAAAATGTCTGTTGTACACACTCATTAACAGCTGTTTTGTGTCAGAAGCACCCAGATTATTATTTTATCTCTGGAACATGTCCTACACACAAACACTTAACATAGTCAGACAAGGGCCTTCATTTGATTATGTTACCCATTTCTATAATGAGCACTTGTGTCCTTGAGCACAAGTGTATGTGGAGCATGTCTACGTGTACAGATCACACATTAACAAGGAGCGCCAGCCACATGGGGACCCCGCCCTATCATGAAACCAAAAGACAACACCCACCCCGCTAACTGGCCCACCCACTCACACCCCGTATGCAAATACACACAAACTCCACAAAGACCTTGGTCACCCACACACACACCCTCCAATATGCACACACACTAATAAACACACTCAGGACAGAGACGTGGCCTCACACCCCATCCCTGCTCTATTACCAACCAGCTCATTTGAGGATGAGCGCATGGAAGGGAGGAGAGGAAAAAGGGCTTGATGATGTGAGGTGTGTGTGTGTGTGTGTGTGTGTGTGTGTGTGTGTGTGTGTGTGTGTGTGTGTGTGTGTGTGTGTGTGGGGATGATGGTGATGGCTCTCCGACGGGCCCCCGGCCGCTGTTTGCATTCTCCGCTGCGCTCTCATTACCGCGCCTCTCACCCCCCCCCCCGTGGCCGGCACCTCGTTTGTCACCGGCCGACACCTCGTGCCCCGCGCGCACAAGCCACACTCATTAGTCTCTCTGCCTCTCGCTTGCTCTCCGACGCCGTCCTTCTTCGTGTGCTCCGGCGTCTCAGGGCTTTTCTTCCCAATGACTTGCTCGCTCGCTCCTCTGTCTGCAAGCCCCTTTTTGCTTTCTTCGCGTCTCATTGTCTTTGTCGGCCGGGCGCCAGATGGCTTTCTCTTTTACTTCTTTTGCCCCGGTGTCACTCCTGCACCTTCTCTGCCTTTCTGTGGATCTTTCTGTTCTGCCTTCCAAGAGTTTTTATCTTCCCACTCGCTCTCTCATTCAATCTCACGTCCTCAGGCAAACCCTGACGATCTGCAATGTTTTGGTGAATGTGAGTGTGTGTGTGTCAGTGAGTGAGTGAGAGGCAGTGTGTATGTGATAATATACATATATGTGTGTGTGTGTGAAGGCCAGGCGTTGCTGTCTTAATGAATGTTTAAACACAGGGTGTGCAGCGGCCCTAATGACACATTATTGCCATTGCCTGTCCAGCACTGATTACCCCCTTTCAGCAGCCCAGAAGCCCAGCCCTCTATTACTCCAAGATAAACAAGAGACACATGGGGACAGACGACACACAGAGAGAGGAAGGGAAGAATAGAGGAATGGAAGAAGGAATAAACTGTAGGGATCCATGGCCCTCTGCTGAGCACATTTTACAGGAGAAATATCCTTCTGGTGCTACGTTGCTCCTAGTCTTCATGCACTCTCTCTCTCCACCAGTGTCTCTCTATCCCCTTCTTTCTACGTATCTCTTTCCATCATCTGTGGCCTTTGTTGTCGTAGCGCCTGCCAGTTCTGCTTGCCGGTCCCTGCGCCGGACTCAGCAGCAGGAGGAGCGCTGGCCGAGGAGAAAGGGCCCGCACTCGCAATTGGATGTGCTCACATTGTTTGCTTGCCAGCGATTCGCCTGAGCAGATGAGTCCCTCTTTCTCAGTTTTCGGGCTAACTAACTCGCCCTCTCATTTGCACCCTCTCTCTCTTCTTCTTCCATGACTTCCTCCTTCCCTTTCTCTCTATCCATCCATCTCTCCCTCCCTCCTCCTGTGATCTCTGGCTGGCTGGCTGGCAGGTCCCCCGACCCAACCGGCTTCCTCTCTCAGTCATGGTGAATCACGCCTGATCACGCTAACGAGCCAGACAAACTGCCAAGCGGCTACAACCAGGCCCTGTCTCACCGCACACACAGACACACACTCATTATCAGGCACACAGCCTCACCCACCAGGGGACACACATACATACACACCTGTGCATATCTCCCCATACACACACACACACACACACAGCGTGACGAAGAAGACGCCGGTGCCTCCGGCAGTGTCAGTGTCAGTATACTACCGCTGCACATCAGTCCAGTCTCTCAATACGGATGGCATTCTGGGTATGAGCGTTCCTCATGGCAGACAATAGAGGTTTGGCCCCAGCCGGCTGTGTCTGGCTGTCTGCCTCCCGTCTCCTCTCCACACTCCCCAGCCTCACAATGAGCCGCTGCAGAGAGCCACCCAACACAGCAGAATAGAGAGAGAAAAACGGAGAAATCTACAGGGCACTGAGTTTGCGATGTGCTTTACATCAGAGGTGTGTGTGTGTGTGTGTGTGTGTGTCCGACGGAGAGAGAGAGAGAGATGGTAATGGCACAGACACAGTCTGGCGGTGGCGGAAGATTGCCTTTGAGTTGTCAGCTGGATTTCTTGTCTGCCTGCTGATGAGTGAGTTACTGCGGGAATGGGCCTATCGGGGGACTCGCTATTGCATCAGCCAGAGAGAGCGAGCATGGGAGGAGAGGAGGGGAGACGAGAAAAGGGGGTAATTTATGTTTATATAGACCACACACTGGGGTGTGGTAATAAAGTAAGACAGGAAGAGCATTTTGGAATTATGGATAACTACACAAACCCACGGGCTATAAACACACATACTCACACACAAACACATACACTCGCCCTCTCCCTTTGAGCTCACATGCATGAACACACTCTGCTCTCTGGGGTGGTGTGTAACCTATATGTGTGTGTGCAAGTCTATGTGAGGGTGCTCATGTGTGTGTCTGGGTAAAGTAATGAGACTCATTCTGTACACTGGACTGACTGACGGGCCAGTCTGGAGAGGAGATGGAGAGCATGGACGCGCTAATGATGCATGAGAAGGAGACCCACCGACTCTGCATGTGTGTGTGTGTGTGTGGGTGTGCCTGTACACATTCAAGCATGTGTGTGTGTGAGTGTGTGTGTGTGACCATTAGACTGTAATTATATTACTTCACGCAAAGGAAGGGGTCAGGGCGTGAGGAATAAAAGATTAATTAAGAGAAGGACTCATAAATCTGTTTGATCTGGCTGTTGCCCGGTACTGTCTGTCTGAAGGACTAGCAGAAAGATGACCTGGCCCATTAGCGTGCGCGCGCGCACACACACACACGCACACGCACACGCACACACACACATTAATTAAGCTGTAATTAAGGGTTTTATCTGAGCAATGACTCCCACAGCCACCGAGGTACACTTACATCCTGTCCCGCCCCACAACTGACAATTGAGAATGGGGAGTCTAATTCTACTCTAAAGCACAGAGATGGAAGAGAGGGAGAGAGGAGGAACATGTGTGAGTGTTTTTGTGAGAGGGAGGGAGTAATGGAAGAGAGATACAGAAGAGGAAAGAAAGCAAGAGGAGGACTGTTGCGTAATCATCTTCATCATGGGGGCAATGGGTTCTCCAGGATGGCTACCAGTACATGTGGCTATTTGATAGTTAAAATAATAAAAGGAAGAGCATAAGCAAAGGAGTGTTTTGGCAACACACATGTATTTATTTATCATGACAATAAATCTTATCAGATATGAATATGAAAGAAAGAGAAAGGGAGTGATAAAGAAAGAGCATAAGATGGTAAATAGAAAAAAAGAGAATAAAAAGTGAGGTGAGGAAGTAGGGCTTGTTTTCCTGTCTGTGAGTCAGTGTGTGTGTGTGTGAGAGAGAGAGAGAGAGAGAGAGAGAGAGAGAGAGAGAGAGAGTGAGTCAGGGGGAAGAGAGGAGGAACCTGAGCTGGCTCTATTGTAATTCATATCAAAGAGTCTGCGCAGCGCGGTGCGGTACGGCGCGGCTCTGTCGGGACCTAATAGTATTCTCATCATCAATCTCACACCACGTCTTTGCTGAGATACAGAAAGAGAATGGCTAATGCGGTTGGTAGGAAAACAGCATAATTTAGAGAGGGTGTGATTTTCACTGCGCTGATTCTTGTGTGTGTGTGTGTATGTGTATGTGTGTGTGTGTGTATGTGTGTGAGATGGAGAGGGCGGGAGAGAGAGGGAAGGTGATTTCGTCCAGGCACAGGAACGGAACAGTGTTTTATATTTCCTTTCCCAAGGTGTTAGGGACTGTATATGAGTGAGTGTGTATGTGTGAGAGAGAGTGTGACTGTGTATGTGTCTGTGTGTGCATGTGTGTGAGAGTGACTGAGTCTATATGAGTGTGAGAATGAGTACGCTTATGTATACGTCTGAGAGTGTGTATTAATCTGTATGTGTGTGAGACTATGTATATGACTGCATGAGTGTTAATCAGAGATGCTTCCTGGAGAGAGTGCAGTAGGTAGTATTAATCCCTCTGAAAAATTAATTAGAAATGAAAATAGCTTAATGCTTCTTAGGATGGCATCAGATTGTGTTTGTTTAGGAGATAAAGCAAGCGGGGGAGACGGCAACAGTAATGCTCAGATACGTGGTTAAACCCACTCATAGATTCTGAATCTGACAATTACTAAAGAGTTGGCTGCAGGCTACAGCAATAAACCCACAAAATAAAAGACAAACGATCAGCGTGTAGTTTCCATCAGTACCACTTCTAGATGGAGTGTGTGTGTTGCACATACAGCTCTTCACAGTTAAAACAGAGAAATCATATTCTCTCTCTCTCTCTCTCTCACACACACACAGTACAGTGTCCTTCAGTGCAAAAGAGATATTGAGACTTCAGACTCAGACAAAGCTCCCAGTCTGAAGGCCTCTTTTGAAGTTCCACAGAGAAACACACAGTAAGGCTGAGAGCGAATAGAGGAAAGGGAGAGCAGAGAGACAGAGAGAAAGAGTGAGAGAGAGCAATGCCAAACAAAGGAGAAGCTGAGCGAGACAAAAGGATGAAGCCATAGAAAATGTGAGGGAAAGAGAGAGGGATGATGAGAATGGGGACACCGATGAGGAGAGGTTGTGTGTCACGCAAACTCTTTTGTAGTAGGAACTGTCTGCGTCCCCGTCACACACACACCCACAGCTCAACTTGTTGCGGGTTGGAGCAGGACACTAATCGATTCTCTCCACACCTCAGCTGTATTTTAGAGCCTGCTCTCGTCTTTCTGCTCGCCTTCCCTCCCTCCCTCCCTCTCTCTCTCTCTCTCTCTCTCTCTCTCTCTCCCCCTGTGTCGAGGCGCGGGAGAGGGCTGTTTGGGTGTGAGTGATTAGCACTGATGGCGAGTTAATCAGGCAGGTCGGCCCTACCTTGGCCCCTCCATCAAAAGCATGTCGCTACGACGATGTGACCCTGGCTCTGATAAGAGGTGCAGATGGCCACCCCTTGCTCTCTCTCTCACACACACACACACACACATTAGGCTCTAATGGCATTTACACACGAGGTAATGGGCTGAGCGTGTTAACGTCACAGCCCTGTGTTTAACTGGCGGGTCCATCTTTCTTTTTTCCCAGTTGTCCTTCCACCTCTGTGGCTCTCTCTCCATGCTCACCTCTCCCCCTAACTCTGCAGAGGCTCTCTCTCCATGCTCACCTCTCCCCCTAACTCTGCAGAGGCTCTCTCTCCATGCTCACCTCTCCCCCTAACTCTGCAGAGGCTCTCTCTCCATGCTCACCTCTCCCCCTAACTCTGCAGAGTCACGCTGGTACTCTTTGCACCCCTCTGCCTATCTATCTGTATCCCAGATATGGTCATCAATGACATGGCAGTTCTGGGCAACATGGACTGATGTGTGTGCTGTACATCTCGGTGTTCTTTTCTCCTGACCACATGGAGCTAGGGTGGATTTTTGATCTACATCGTCTCTCTAGGTCATTGCCTGTGAAACGGCTATTTGATTGACATGAAAAACAGGCAAGAGAAGCTGAAGAATAGAGCTTGATTTGAGATGGAGGGTCCTGGGGCTTTGCACTTCCTCAGAGTATGGTAGTATTCACACAATGATCTATGCAATTTCTCTCTTTGCCTCTCACACACAGAGACACTATTGAACAGCTTTGGGGAGAAAGAAGTAGGGCACATTCAGCTATGTGTTTAAGATGTGCTGACAAGCGAACTGACAAACATGAACACCCCTGAGTTTAGTCAACGGCCATTTCTCTCGCCCTCTTTCTCGCACAGCCAGCCGTCAATCTAGAGTGGTCTAAGATTTTTACTTCAGGGATGAGCTGGGAGAGCAGAAACTAAACAATTGATCCACAGCATGTGCCAATGTTCCTAACATTTTGAAGCAAAACAGTGACAAGGACATCATTTTAATTACTTTTGCCTAATAAGGAAGACACTGGGTGGTAAAACATTCGCAGCTAGAGGCAGTCTATTTGTTCTGTGCTAAATTGGAAGATCGTTATATTTGATGTGTTGGTAACTTTTTAATGGATATTTTTGTTAAGAATTTGTTTTGTCATGGTGGTCTTTCCGTTTCCGTTTGATTCAGTCTATTAATCGGACGCTGAGCAGTCTGGCCTCATTTCCTGAACAAATCCTCTCCCACTATCTCCTCTGTTTTTGTCCCTCTCTCTCTCTCTGCCCCTCTCTCCTTGTGTCAGTTGTGTAGGAGGGGTATTGATCGCTGGAGTGGTCTGGTCCCTTGTTCCTCTCCTCTCTCTTAATCTCCCATTGCAGCTCTTTAGGTTAATGAGCTCACTGTGATGAGCTGAGGACCACAAAAGAAAGGAGAGAAGAGAGGGACAGGAGAGAAAGGAGAGAAGAGAGGAACAGGAGACAAAGGAGAGAAGAGAGCGACGAGCACATGAGGGCACAGAGAGAGGATGGAGGAGGGAATAGATGTGACATTTGCTTACAACTGAAGTGTTTGGAAAATGAATTAACAAAAAAGTGAAGGAGAAACACACAGGAGAAGATAGGAGGCAGAAAAGAGAAAGAGAGGAGAGATGAAGGCAAATATAGAGGAGAAAACAGAAGTGAGGTGGGGACAGGAGAGAAGAGGAGATGAGGACAGGACAGGAGAGGAGAGATAAGGAGACGAGGACAGGACAGGAGAGGAGAGAAGAGGAGAGATATGAGGATAGGAGAGGAGAGAGATGAGGACAGGAGAGGAGAGGAGAGAGGAGGACAGGACAGGACAGGAGAGAAGAGAGATGAGGACAGGAGAGGAGAGGAGAGAGATGAGGACAGGAGAGGAGAGGAGAGAGATGAGGACAGGAGGAGAGGAGAAAAGAGGAGATGAGGACAGGACAGGAGAGAAGAGAGATGAGGACAGGAGAGGAGAGGACAGGAGAGGAGAGGACAGGAGAGATGAGGACAGGACAGGAAAGGAGAAGAGGAGATGAGGACAGGAGAGGGGAGGAGAGGACAGGACAGGAGAGATGAGGACAGGACAGGAGAGGGGAGAAGAGGAGATGAGGACAGGAGAGGGGAGAAGAGGAGATGAAAGAGGTGAGTTCTGTTTGGAATGAATGAAGGAACATTTGGTTGAGAGGAGAGGAGAGAGCAGAGGAGCAAACAATAGAACTCAAGGAAGCAGGGAGTGATGGAAGTACAGAGCAGTCTGGGAGATGAAAAGTAGAGTAGTTGGGCGACAAGGGGAGAGGACAGGAGGGATGAGAAGATGAAGAGAGCTTTACTGGAAGAGTGGAAATGACTGGAGAGGAAGCGGACAGGGGGATTGAAACTTGGGATGCGAGGGAGTGAGTTGGGCCAAGTTTAGTTTGTGAAGGATGTTGACACCTTTGAAGAGCAGGGAGAAAGGAGAGGAGAGGGGGGAGGAGAGATTAGAGCTTAGGTTGCAGCAGAGAGGAGTGGTCCTGATGCTGCTGCTGTGTCTCCCTAGCCCCATCTCATGCACCAGGCCTCTTTCATCCTCCAGCTCTCCAGTGCGCGCGAGGGGAGTGGCCGATGCGTGAGCGGACTGTGTGATGCTACACGGAACCACAGGCACAACAGTGCCCAGGACACTAAAACAAGTGGAGAGCGCAGCAAGGGCATTGCTCGGACCTGGTCGAGTCAACAGTGTTTTAATGTTCGCTCAACACCAATTAAATGAAAGTGCTCTTGAGCGAAGCGATAGCACAGTGTTTGCACGTGACTGAAACAGATAGGTTAATGTATCAGTGGCCATCAAGAGTTAGGTTTTTGAAGAATTCTCATGAAGCATTATGTTCCAACATCAAATGGGAAACTTCAAACACGCACGCATTGTTTGAAACACTACTTTCCAATGTTCCCTCTATCCCCCTCTTTTTTAGCTTCTTTTCTTCTTTTTGCCTTTCAAGTTGGACTGGGCTCTCTACCTTTTGGTCACAGTGGAGTGTGAGTGTGTCTGTGGGAATGCGTGTGTGTGTTTGTGTGTGTGTGTGTGTGTGTGTGTGCGTGAAGTGGTATTTGACGTCTTTCTGTATGCACAGCCTGGCTTGTGAGATGCACTTATAAATTCAAAACAGCCGGGAGTCATGCTCCATATTTCATTCAAAGTTGAATATTTAAAAAGATCAACCCACTCAAAGCCCTATAAATCTTTCCTGCTGGAGCCTCTGTGTCCTAAAAATAAAAGCTCATCTGCCAGATCGTATTGTAGATGCCCGATTCACATTCCCTAGACCAGGGCCCAGAGACAGGGGTCATTCTTTTCGGCAGGCTGATGGCTTCAGATCTACCTCCTCTAATCCTCCACCTTCTATCTTTCCTCTCCTATTTTTTAAAGAAACACACATCATCTTCCACCACTGCTGTCACTGTCCATTCCTGATCTCTTTCCCTCTAATGATGTCTGAATCAGTAGCAAATCAAGAGAACATCTAAAACGTGGTGCTGTGGACAGGAGAATCCTACCCAGGTTGTACAATTCTAGCACGGAATCCAGAGATGGTGCTTTGGGTCGAGCTCGAATGCCCCAGATTTGGGCAGGTGGGCACTGGCTTTGCCCTGAGAAGCACTTCCCCACCCATCACCTGCACACTCATGTCTGCGACTGAGTGCCATCATTAAGGTGGCCCCTCGCCTGCTGCATCTGCGTGGGAGGTTGTGAGGGCTGTTCTTCTCTCCACCAGCAAGCAGGCACTGACGCCTGTTTTATATGCAGTTACAATGCTCTGTGACCCCGAGTGCATCTCCACTGCTGGTGTCAGACTCAAAGTGGCAGGTGTTATTAAGACTCATCTTCTGCTGCTGGTGAGCTATTATATGCTGCATAATAACCACCATATCCGCCTCCACTACAGTCACTGCAGTAGTAAATATAGTAGTAGTAATAGTAAGTAGTAATATCCACAAAATGAAAAACAATTTCTCCTATGTGGTACTAAGACTGTGTGATTAGACTGTATATTACTGGCACTAGCACTTCTAAGAGCTGCAGATCTGGTCTGCTGGACTAAGGGTGTGTGCTACGTGCCTCTCTCTGGAGACAGAGAGGTTAATGAGGTCTGAGCTATGGCCCCTGAGACGCCCAGTAACGCTTGCGTGTGTTAAGCCCCCCACTCTCAGAGAGATGTATCAGCTGCGTTTAAATACGTGCGTGTGTGTGTGCTGGCGTGCACGTGCTTCCTTATACGTTCCCTAGCTTGTCCATTTGACTCTCCTTTATGAGTTAGCCTTGTGACCCGGCACAGGGAACCATGCAGGTGCGCCCTGTGGCTAGCCATTTTTTCCGTATTTTGTCGGGCTAATGAAAAATAACAACAATCATCCCAGACCACGGTGACTGCTACCGCCAGTGCCCTGTGTTTAATCACACGGGGGAGTCTCCCCCTCCTAATCTTGCTCAGGTCAGCAGGATGGAGCGGAGTGTGGCGCCGAGACAAAAGCGGAGCAGCGGGGTGGAGCGGCATGGCGGGGTGGAAGGTTGTGTGTTTTTTAATTAAACTCCGCCGTGCGCAGTCAGAGAGCGGTGGCGGCGGCGGCGGTGGTGGGTGTGGAGGGAAAAAAGAAAAGGAGAATTGTTTCAGCTCATAATCTCTAATGAGTATTTTGGCGTCGGCGATAAAGGCGGATGCATAGTGCGTTGACTAAAGGTCAGCTCTCATTGCCATTCTGACGGCACACACGTCTGTGCTCGCCCGCCACCCACTTGCGTCGCTGCGCTCCTTGGTCTGCAACTATTATTCTCTAATAAGAGAAAGTAACGCCGCATCCATATTTACCCTCTCTAATGGGGGGAAGATCTCCTGATGGCTCCGGCCAGGCGTGGATGCACCCGTCACAACAAACGTGTAAAAACGCCTCGTAATTAGATTACACAGCGACTCAAGTGCTAAGAGTCAGTGAGAGCAACAAAAATAAATAAATGATGATAAAATAATAACAATATAATAAACAATAATAGTGAACAAAAACATGGGTATGGTGGATTTAACTTCTCTGAATGCTGGTGTGATTATGTTGCTCTCTACCTACTGGTTGGGAGAACAGCAGCTTTGTTTGCACCTAGTGAACTAATGAGGCTCATGAACTGCATAATAAACCACTACGCAGCTTAAGGAAATCAAAACACATCAACACTAAATAAAGTTTACATACTGTAAGCACAACACTACACAACACACACACTATTCTGTGTGCTCAGGATACTGCATCATTCTAAATGGATAACACACCACCATACCATAGGCACACATAAAGAAAGAATCTCTACTGGGATGTTCTTAAAGCTGCGTTAGACCGCATAATGCCCTAATGACCCTACAGACCAGGCCACACATGCACCTTTGGAGGTCTCTCACACACACACACACCAACCCTGCACTGCTGGCACTAGCCACTCATTATGATTTAGCTGCATACCCAACCCTGATCTCACACACACACACACACACACACACACACACACACAGAGCTGAAAGCATCACAAAGGACACAAATTAGGCCCTGCTTTTGTTCTGTGCCACTGAGAACCAATCTGGGGTCCAGCTTGCACGTGCATCTGTGTATGTGTGTGTGCCTGTACACAAATGTGTGTGTGTGGGTGTGTGTATGAGTGCACTCTCTCAACCAGAGCAATTAAAAAGACACGCACCGCTACATCCCTCATGTGTTGACAACACACACACATTCTTCCCTTCTTTCGGGTTTTCCTCTCCCTCTCCCCTCCGCCCTCCCTCCCTCCCTCCCGCTCCATCCCGGGAGCTGTGCGAACATGCGGGCAGCGACAGCCAGAGGTGCTGGCTTTTTGTGGAGAGAGGTGTATGCCCTGACAGAAATCACATCAATGTTTCACCATAATGCCAGGCGTATTATAAAAGAAGGGAATTCATGAATTCCAATACCGAGTGCGTCAGAGATATTCATTATGCCGGCAGCAACGGGACCCGGGAAGTGTAAGAGACATCAGTCAAACTAATGTCTCCCTCAGCACTGAAGTGTGTGTGTGTGTGTGTGTGTGTGTGTGTGTGTGTGTGTGTCTGTGGTGGCTTGGCGAGGCCTTAGCTGTCAAAGAGAAGCATAATCTTGCAGCATGGTACGAGATTGCCAGAGGGGAATTGGATTGGAGGTATTGATCGGGATCAATTGAAACATTGAACACTTCCCTTGACCTCTTCAAGCAGGCAAACATGTGTTCACATCGGCTTGTGTTCCTTCAGGAGGGTCGGTAGTTATTGGGGCCACTGTGGTCAAATGCCCTAAAGCAGCGTTTCTCAAACTGTGGGTCGCGGAGACATGCCAGGTGGGGCGCGAACTGACGTGAAAAACAGGAGTTTTTATTTTTTATTTTTTTATCTGTAGCCTGGGCCCAGGTAGCACCCGATGCGCAATGGACGCACTGTGTTATTCACAGGGAAGCGCTCGTGTCAAGGCAGCTTAGTTAGTCCCGACCTACATGAGATTTTGAACCTTGTTGTGAGTGGTGAATTTCATCAAAACCCGGCCCTTAAAAGCATGTCTATTCTCCGCACTTTGCGAAGAGATGGTAGCTGACCAAAAGGCTGTACTGTTTCACAGCGAGGCAAAGTGGCTTTCCCGAGGTTAAGTGCTGTCGCACGTGTTTGAGCTCCGAGTCACCTCTTCTTGGAGGAAGAGCGCATGTTTGAATCTGCAAGCACGTTCACTAATGAACATTTCTTGACGAAGCTGGCCTATCTTAGCGATATATTTGATATATCTTAGCGATACATTTGAGTTAAATGTCCAGTTACAAGGCAAAGACAAGCACCTACCTCACCTAGCAAATAAGATTACTGCATTCACCAAAAATTCGCCTCAATCACGACAGTATTATGCCTTTGAGATTTCTGAGCGAAATCGCTGAAACGTCTAATTGGGAGCCACTCTTGTGATCCCATGTATTAAACAGTAGGCCTACATCACATCCCTGCAAAGTTTATTTCAAAAATATTTCCCAACCAGCAGTGCTCAGTATGACTGGATTATGGATCCATTTAATGCAGCATGTTGGTATTTCATTGATATTGTACAATGCTGTAAAATGGCCTATGCTTCCTATGTTGCTGGAAAACAGAAATATTCTGTTGAAGAGGATATATTTAGAACTTGTCATTATTTCAATAAATTTGACAATTTTAAGCTTGACCTACCACTTTCTTAGAGCGATGAGGGACAGGTGGGGCTCGAGAATGCCCCCTTGATCAAAGTGGGGAATGAAAGAAAAAGTTTGAGAACCAACCACTGATCTAGTTCACTGGGTCGCGATAGTCTGTCATTTTTAAAAAGTGGGTCCTCAGAAAAAAAGTTTGAGAAACACTGCCCTAAAGGAATACTGAGGGAATCCAATCAGCATGATCAGGTGAAGCACAGAACAATATGTGTATGTGTGTGTGTGTGTGTGTGTGTGTGTGTACGTGTGTATTTGTTTGTAGATATGTGGCCTTGAGACCCTGGAGGGAAAGGTGGTTGGTCATTGAAAAGGAGTAAGAGGAGGACATATGTGTTGCTTTATAATGGTTTCCCTTGTTTCGCATGAGCATGTACCGATCGAATAATGGGGCTCCATCGCAAACAACTTTGCATTAACGGGTTCTCACGGGGCATTCATCATGCCGGCTACATGTCTTTAAGCAGAAGAGCAATGCCAAAGGAATGGTTTTAAAAGCATCATCCTTCCCTTCCCACACTGCCATCTAATCCATACAGCAATAGGGGATCTCAGGCCAAGCAATTTAACAGTAACGAGTTATACACAGTTATTCAGTTTACTGGTACATGGGTTATTCTAACAGATCCAAACATAAACACAATACAGCCTCTCCTTGACCTTACACTAATAAAACAACCCATAAAAGATTAATGTCAACTCAGTAAAAAAAGTGCACACGCTAAATTATGATCCAACTGTCCGGTCTGACCTGAAGTGGTGTCAGTCAAATGCTTCTGCCAGTGTCATTCCCCTAAGGCTTGATTGACAGCTTGTATTTGTCCCAAGCCTGTCACTATGATGTTAATGCTAGGGAGAGGTCAGCTCATTCAATACATCCATAGTAACTACAGTGTGATGTGGAGCCTTCTGCCTCTGATGAGGGATTTGCTGAGAGAGCTCATCTGATATCTACCATGCCAATGTCAAAAGCATTACAATGGGAGAGCTACAAAGAGTGCTTGTGTGGGTCTGTGAGAGTGAGAACACAATACAAACAGACAAGACACACTGGTCTCATTTTCCAGAGAAGCAACATGATTCTATTTCATCTCTCTTTCCAGTTCATTGTTTTTTTTTCCTCCTTTAACTCTGCTCTCCCTTTCTCTTGCTCTGATTTTTTTTTTAAATCTAGGAACAGAAAGTGCAGTCAGACATCAATGTGAAACAGACCCCCCGGTGTGCACTACCTGCAATTACCCAAGCGACCCACAGACAAGGGAGATAAATAACTAGCAACAGACAAATAAATAAAAAAGTACAATAAATAAAACAAATAACAAAAGAACTCAGCAAGCACAAATAAGCAGGCATTGCTAAGCAGAGCGGAGGCCTGGGAGACACTGCTGGAGTCTGGAGCACATAGACACGCTGTGTATGTTTCTGTTGTGCTTATATGCATTTGTTTGTGTGTAAATTATAAGGCACACGTTAGTGTATGTAGTGTGGTGTAAAAGTGATGGTGTAGTCGGTCATGCACTTGGGCTGACAGCATGGCAGATCTGGTGGCAGAGTGTGGGAGCACCAAATTCTTTACTTCTAGATTATTGTGCACTGATGTAGGGATATGTGTGCCTGCAAGATATATGCAAGGGACAATACATTATCCCGCTTATTATATGGCTACTTGCCAAAACGAGAAAAGAAACTTAACATAATGGGTCTTTTAAAAATGATTTTGCTACTGTTTCATGGCTTTCAGTGACAAAATAAATAGTTTGCCACACAGGTAGAACTTCACAGTTTCAGGTGTTGCATGGCAACGTCTTGCTAGCTGCTTTCACTTTCAATGAAATTCCATTACAATAAGTGAACAGTCTTCTTGTGGAACGATATGAAAGACATGAATCAAACGCACAAAACCTGTTGCCATTGACAGTGGTCATTATATACTTTGCAGAGGTAGTTATATAGATTTAACAGACCTCCGAACGTTGGGAAGGTCCATTCATGTGAATGGAACTTTCTGCAGCACTCTGAAGAGCCGTGTAATTAGGGATCGACCAATATGGTTTTTTCAGGGCCGATACCGATATCAATTATTACCAAAACAGGAGGCCGATAACCGATTTGTAAAACCGATATGTCAGTTGTCAAAAAGGGGGGTAGGTAGTAAAGGCGATATGCTGCAAAAAAATAATTCAAAAGCATTTAATTATGCAAACTTTTCTTTCTTCTTTTGATACACAATTGTCTATCAACTTGCATCACTTGCAAGTGTAAATCCTGTGTATCATGTTAATCCAAGAGCTAAGTGATAGCAATTATTTTCATGGACTAGGCCTACACAATGGGCTTGTTAAGGGATCTGTCACAAAGAGGATGCTTTTCCATCGTGTGTGCAACACCACCGAAGGTTTAATTCTTCACATACAGGCCTCTGCATAGCATGTTCTCCAAGAACCCTCTCAAACACTCACACACAAGATTGGCCTTTTCCCTGTCAGAAAGCCCATGTCATTTCAAATGAAGAAGAGCGGCCTCTGCAGCCACAGCCGGCAGAGCCATCCCAGAAGCAGCTGTGTTAACGGGGGAGAGAGAGGCAATTACTGGGAGAGAGCGCCGGGTCACCGGGATCCTCTCCTTCATCCAGAGATGAGGGGATAAGAACGAATGGATCCCCGAGGAGGGGTGTGTGGCATGGCACAGTGTCTGGCCTCTCACACACAGGGCTGGCGGATAAGGCTGATTATGATCACCTACATTAAGTGTGTGTGTGTGTGTGTGTGTGTGTGTGTGTGTGTGTGTGGAGTGCAGCGTAGTGGTGAACTGTGCTCCCATGTGACCACACTGGGAACTGTATCTGGGCTGTATCTGCAGCATATTGCCTTTACTATCTACCCCCCTTTTTGACAAAGTTCACATATCGGTTTTGCATATCGGTTATCGGCCTCCTGTTTTGGTAATAATTGATATCGGTATCGGCCCTGAAAAAACCATATCGGTCGATACCTAGTAGAGAGCAAAAGGAAAAAGACCGAAATGGAGAGAATGTGCACACGGAAGAACAGAAACACATGGGGAATCATGGAGATGAGGTCATGGATACTGAAGAGACAGAATATGACCGACTGAAAACAGAGAGAACGATGGGATGACAATTAAGAGAGAATGAAAAGGGGAGAAAAACTGAGGAGAGGCAGCAGGAGGAATGGACCCAAGTGGAGAAGAGAGGGATGGAAAGGGAGAGGAGAGAGAGAAAGATCGGGTGGGAGTGCTGGAGAGAGGGCGGAGCTGAGCAGAGTGGAGCGGGCTGGAGTGCGTTGGAGAGCCTCCCTGCAGCTCTTGATGGAGGCTCAGCCACTTGTCAAGCCCATCAATCAGAGGCCCACGCAGCCTCCGCTCCGCTCCAGCCTGCTCTTCTCTCCTCCTCCGCCGCTCTCTCTCTCTCTCTCTCTCCTTCCCTCTACCGTCCCACCACCCGCTCCTTCACTCGCCTCTTGTCTTCTCTCCTCCATTTGCTCCTCTCTCTCTCCAGTGTTCACTTTACACCCCCATGCTTCTGTTTGCTCTCCACTGTTTCAGCTGAACTGAACTGAACTGAACTGAACAGAACAGAACGCCACGATAGGGGTTTCCAGACTTAAGGACGATTTGACAGTTCTGCGGTGCCAGAAGCCACAGCAGAGGATTAACGCCGTACAGTCCTCTACTAGGACATGTGCTGTGATGAATGATGCCGCTACTGAAAAAACAAAAATAAGAAAATCACTGGTCTGTACATCAACTGTATGATTTCCTTCCTCAAGTCTCACAGCAGTGTGTTTTCTTTGCATAGCTGTCAGCATTAGGTGTCACGTTTGCGCTGTCAGACAGGATGAGCTGTCTCACTAAGCGCGTGCTGAGTGTTTGCGTGGGTGTGTGTGCATGTGTGTGAGATCACTGGGGTTTCACACAAGAAATTGCTAGGAGAGAAAGACGTACACAGATACACAAACACCAGGCATCTGTGGTCCGAGTTTTCTTGCTACAACCACCTTCCTGTGTGGAAGAGTCTTGGCTGTTTTTCTCGCTATTTTTTAGGAGATCTTGCTGCTCGTGAGATGGTGTCTGTTCGTTACATTGCCGTGATTACTCGGTGCATATTTTCTCTCTGCATGTTTAATCACAGCTCTCGCTGTGTGTTTCAGCCCCCACCGACACGCATGCGGAACAGTGCGCTGTGCCACACAGGAAGCAAAGCAAGTGTCGTTATTAGGTGGCATTAAGCGGCGGGCTTTGCCGGCGTGGAGCCAGGCGACTGCTCTGCTGCATACTCGCACGTTGGCTTCTCGGCCCTGGCATAACCCAAGTACTCGCTTTTGCAATCTCACGGCAGCTGTGCAGAAGGGATGCATGCAAACCTGTTGATGTCGTCCTACGGCGTGCGATTCATTTGAGCTCGTTCCGAGAGTGGCATGGGACTGACATGACATGTGGCTTCAGCTTGACGCCGTTAGCGGATAAAGCCAATCGTGCGCCACGCAAGCTTAACGTGGGTGAGAGACGGATCAGGCTTAATCTCTACACAGGTGCCTATGGTGCTGCCACAGCTCCGTGGAAGATAAAAAAGCACCTTGTTTTCAGGGGCACTGTAGGAGAAGCAGTCCTCTGTGCACCTGTGTTGATGATGCTGGCCCTGGGGACTTCTGGGAAGGGGATCTGCGGCTCTGGGTCTGCCTGCTTGGTCCATAGCGGGTGCTATGACTTAGAGACGAAATCCCCCTGGTGCTGTGCTAATGGATCCCATTTAGGAAATGCCAGCGTCACTCAGTGCGGCCCCACAACAAAGGCTGACAATGTCGCCTCCACCTCCCTCCATTCTCTTTTCCTCCCCCCATCTCTCCTATCCCTCCCCTCTCCAGTCCTCAAGCTCCATGCGGTCAGGATGTATTTTGTAAAATGCCTCTCCGGTCTTTTGTTTGAGTAGAAAACGATGGCTTCCTCACAGGGGGAGGCTGTGCTGTGGCTGTCAGTCCTCATAATCTGCCTACCTGATGAGGACTGGGATGGACACTGGGGGGTGGCGGGGCTGGAGAGAGAGAGAGAGAGAGAGAATAGGAGAGGGAGGAGAAGAAAGACACTGAGGGCTGAAAGCCTGTAAGGTGCTAAAAGATAAAAGAATAACAGAGGAGGCAGATGGGGAGGTAAAGAGAGGCAGACAGCATGAAAGAAGGAGCTGGGAGATGGGGGGGGGGGTGAATGGGGGGCTGTATGGGAGCAGCATGAGTGGAAGCGAAGGATCATTCAGACTCTTCTCCACAGGAGGAAAAACAGGGAAGAAAAGAGGTGCAGTGGGGTTGTTCTTGACGGTTTGAACTCTTGTCAAAGGGAGTTGAAACCCCAAGTGAACCCCCTGCAGATTTCAATATTCATGACAGGAAATCCAGATATATACATGCTTCCTCAAACACATATTCTCTCTCCATCACACACGCACACAATCCTCTCCTGGAGTGAGTTGATGGCCATGTCTTTGATTTGAACAGACATGGTGAGAAAGAGAAAGCGCACTAAGCTCTGTGTGTGGCCGCATAGAGCGTTGTAATCAACTCCACAGACACCTGGACAAAAAACTCTCTCTCTCTCTCTCTCTCTCTCACAGACACACACACATAAATACTTCGCCGATAGTCCTATGGGATCTAAACCACATGGACTTACCTTAAGGACACACTTCATATCAAATGTCTAAAAGAGTGATGGGAAGAGAGATCAATAAATATAGGAAATGAAAATAGAAAATGGGTGTGTGGGCGGGGGCTTCATGTCTTGTCATATTCATATGGCCTGAAGAACACTCCTGTGCATATGTTATTGAGTGGGGGTTGTGTATGTGTGTGTGTGTGTGTGTGTGTGTGTGTGTGTGTGAGAGAGTGAGTGAGCGCATGAGGAGAATGAAGAGACACATATGACGCTGAGGGTAGGAGACAGACAGAGTGCTGAAATACTGGGGCGTGATGACTCAAGGCCTGAAGGCTAACAAGCATCAGCGGCCCTCTCTCCCCATCTACCCACTGGAGCTCTGTCCACATGTTCCGCCGCACCGCTGCAAGGCCATCTGTCTACCTGCGTGAGTCAGCCTCAGCCACCATAGCAACAAGTGCTTGACCGAGAGAGAGAGAGGGAGGAGAGAGAGAGAGAGAGAGAGAGAAAGATGGTGGCCTTTTCGACCTTTAAAGGAAAAGTGCAACACTTTGGCCTAAAGCTGAGCACAGAGGTCCAGTGGTCACAGGCAAAGCAGGAACGAGGATGTATGAGAAGTGCCTCTTTAGAGACTGTGGAGTGATCTAGTCCTTGGCCTCCACCCCTCCCTCTCTGTCTCTCTCTCTCTCTCTCCCCCTCCAGTAAGGGCACAGTCAGCAGTGGGAAGAACAGACGGGAGAGAGTGGGGCTGTAACGCGTGAAGGATTCCGCCCTTTCTCGCCACTGTGCATGAATCATCAAAGAGCTCGTCCGTACACAAGCACGAGTCTTTTCTTCTCCGTAAATGAGCAATTAGTTTCGTGAAGACCCATAACCCTCCACTCCAAACAGCCACTCTGCCCTGCGCTTTTACCATGGAAAGCACCAGTCTCATTACAAGGGGAAGAAGAAGAGGTGGAAAAAGAACGAGAGCAATGGAGAGAGCAATGGAGAGAGCAAGAGATAAAAGGAGAGAGGGGGAACTTCAGAGAAAGAAAGATACTGCTGACTTATGGTAATCAAAGACCCCAGTTTTTATATGTGACTGTACACTCTTAAAATGAATGTGCTGGAAACAAAGCATCTTGCGTTGTTTTAACACATCTCTGTGTCCAGATAGGGACAACACATTCCTTTTAAGAGTGTATATTATCACTGGAGCACACTGGTTGTCAGTAAAGACCCAGCTCTTATATGTGACTGTACACAGTACAAGCACTATGCACTAGAACACACAGGACATGGGTCACGTGCAATAATAAGCACAGCTCCCTTAAATTAGCAGTCTGCATAACAACTTACTCATGAGGGTAAGAGGGGAAAAAAAGGTTGCATATTAATAAAACAAAAGTTTGTGAGAAAGACTAAAGAGAGAAAGAGAAAAAGAGAGAATGGAAAGCTTGTTTCTATGCTGCTATTATGCAAGTTATAGTCTTTGCAGGGTGTTACTGAACTATAACTTGCTGTACCGATGATTTGCTTTTAGCATTTAGTAAATAAAGTGATGAGAATTTAAAGCAGCACTTGTGAGGGGAAAAAAGAGGGGAAAATGGGTAAAGATGAGACAAGCAAAAAAGAGTGCAATTTTAATCAATAACTCATTTCCAAAACAATAAAAAGCCAGAAATCCAATGGCATTCTGAAAAGGCAATGGGCACTTCGGCCAAATGCTCTGGGTATTGATGTAAAATACACACAAACCCTCCCGTACACATATACACTAACTTACATTCACTGTTTTTACTGTCTGTCCCTCACACACACACATACACCTCACAAAGGGGTTGGGGTCTGAAGGGGGTGGGCGCAAAGTAGTACAAGTATAAGTAAGTATAAGTATATATACTCTTTTGATCCCGTGAGGGAAATTTGGTCTCTGCATTTAACCCAATCGGTGAATTAGTGAAACACAAACAGCACACAGTGAACACACAGTGAGGTGAAGCACACACTAATCCCGGCGCAGTGAGCTGCCTGCTTCAACGGCAGCGCTCGGGGAGCAGTGAGGGGTTAGGTGCCTTGCTCAAGGGCACTTCAGCCGCGGCCCACTGGTCGGGGCTCGAACCGGCAACCCTCCGGTTACAAGTCCAGAGTGCTAACCAGTGGGCCACGGCTGCCCATAGTAGGTGGAGCCAGTTCTGTTGGGGGCCTACTGTAGGTTTCAGATCAGACAGACCTCTGCGTGATCAATGGAGACAGCAGAGCAGAACTGGACTCCAACATACTCTCTCTCTCTAGTCTTATTTGTATGTCCACAATGCTGTCTTCAGGCCAGCGCTCACGCCTGTTTGCTGAGGAAATAGCTTTGGCAGGGCTGCTGTTGACGGCGGTGCCAAGCTGCAGTTTGGTAATTACCGCTGGCCAATAATTGCACAAAGTGAAAGTCTGGGTGGCTTTTGGGAGAAGTTTGTGTTCTTATTCTTTTGGCGGATGAAGAAATGTCCTCTCTCTCTCTCTCTCTCTCTCTCGCGTGCGCTTTTTTCATTATAAACTTCCAGATTAAAGTCCAAAGAATTTAAGTGTAATTACTCAGAAAGGAAAAGGGCCACTGGGAAACCCAACGCATATTATACAGAAATTACAGATGACAAATTGGGCACGGACACACACACACTTATTTTGCAAATTGTGAACATGACCTATACACACTTACTCCTCCGAGACGATAAACACTGAACTTCAAGAAACAATCCATCTACTGCTATGCATCCAGTTGCTGCTACACAGACACAGACAGACAGACAGACAGACAGACAGACACACACACACACACAAACTCATACTCACAGAGACAGACACACACACACACAGGCAGATGATCACAGGTGGGGACAGGTGATTGACAGGAGCAAAATAAGAGGCGACCGCGCGGCTGGCAGCACCAGCTTTGGGAATGTCATTTCTGTCAGAGCGCAAACGGGAGCAGAGACGGCACCGGCGTGTCAACCGGGGAGAGGGAGACACCTTGTCAGAACGGCGGGAGAACCTCATTAAGAACAGCCAACACCTGACCCTGAGGATCCAGACACAGACACAGACACACACACAGTTCTAATCCAACACTGCAAGGGCACATTTACAAACACACACACACTCACACTCTCGCTTACTCATCCTCACACATATATGGACACACACTCTGCACACACAACCTAAGCAGTGACTGCTGGCGGCTAAGACCGGCACCACAGTATTTGAACTGCTGAAGATTAAAGAGACTCTGATATCAAAACATACCTGCAGAAAAAAGACACAAGGCAGGAGTATGATATTACAGACTATGCTACATGCTAGTCATATGAAATTAGCTCCACAAAAACGATCTACAAAGAAACATAACGGGAGTGCAATATCACAACCTACCACATATACCACACCACACATTTTCAGCGATGGCAAGCCGATTTTCCTGTGGTCTGTCATAAGGGTAGAATAAAAGCAGACAGCATCAAGAAACAGGACACTAACTGAAGGAGATAGTGTCATGGTGAAGAGCAAGAGACAAAAAGAACCCTCAGATCTAGGCCAACTATGAAGAGAGAGACAAAGAGACATGCTCAGCAGGTGGGCTTGTATGTGTGTCTGAGCACATGTGTGTATGGTCTGTGTGTGTGTGTCTGTGTGTCTGAAAGCATGTCAGGTGGACGTCTGTCTCTTGGGGGAAGGCACGGCCTGCTTTTCCCCTGAACCGTGAGCGAGCCAGCCCTGCACTGTTGCCACAGGCGATCTCGTCACTGCAACCAGTCATCAGTGAGTGCCACTAGGGTTCAGCTGCACACAATACATTCCTGGAGTGCCCTTTGCCACGGCTACCAATTGCATGGCAGACCTACTTGGCACCAATGCTAAGCTAGCCAACCACAGTCAAGATTCACTCAAAGCCATTTCTGAAAGCACCAATCAGGTGCATGTTTAACACTACTTTACAAGAGGGGGCATTCCAACAATAAATAATAAATTTCAATATGTAGGCTACAACAGTTGCCACAGAACGGCAACATGGAATAAATAGGTTTCATTTGTCACCACAGAAATATGGGCTATTCTCACAAGTCTTACACACATCTTTAAAAGGCAGTGACTGAACATGATGCGCACATACATAACAAAGCCATACTGGGCAGAGTGCCCTACGAGAAAAGCTTTCAGCAGAAGAGTTAATGCACAGCCGGCACTTGTGCCATTCAGCCTACTCATTTACACCTGGTCGCTAATACACCTGCAGCAAGAGAGCGATATCTGCATATGAGTTCTCCATTTGAAACGGTGATTGCAAATGCGTCCAAGAGGAACTGGGAATGGACTGAGATCTCCCAAAAGCAGCCCAGATGCAGAGGCATATTCTTTTTAGCTATTAAAACTATTGACACACAGTGTGAATGCATTCGTCTTCCAGGCACACATATGGAGACCAAAACTCCTCCAAATGCCTTTTAGCATAGGGGTAAAGAGGATGCAGCATAACCAGGGGCATATTTGTAAAATTAAAGTAATTTTGAGATTTAGAAGTCTAGAATTTTTTTGATCATGTCTAGAAGTCTAGACATGATCAAAAAAAAGAGGACAAATGAGGAGTCGTCTGAAAACAGGAAGTGTGTGTGCAGTTGTGTTTCTGGTGTGAGACATAACAGCAGGACTTATAATTCCCCCCTTCAGTGCTTCACATGGGGGGGGGGGGGGGATTAATACAGTTTGTGTGTGTGTGTGTGTGTGTTTTTTCTTTTTCTTTTACAAAGAGAAATCGATTAAGAACACAGTCCTCAATGTTAAGCATTTTTCTTATTACAGGTGTCAATGAGAACACTTAACATAGTCCTCACATGATTTCGGTTTTGATTTTCTAATAGGAGTAAGTGGTGGTGACAACACATCATGATAAATTTGGTATTACTTGATCGCTGTTTTTCTATAAAACCTCTTTCACGTAATGAATGCACACTCTAGACAGTGAAAGTAGGCCTACTATGCGCTCCGTGTCTGTAGCTGTCTGTTCACGTCTGCAATCGATTATAACGTTCCTCAAATAGAGAACACATCCATGTTCCCTTGCGTCTCATGGCCACTCTATTCAGTCCCTGATCGCTAAACTTTTTTCCTTTCCTGTCGGTTAGCAGCAGTGACAAATCCTGCTGAGAGAGAGAGAGAGAGAGAGAGGCACCCGCAAAGTGGTCCTGCGCGCTTCTGTGTGTCGCTCCATTATTAACGTTATCAGATGACGCAAAAATGTGTGCGGGAATTTCTCGCATTATGATGGCTAGAGTTGCACAATACCGCACTTGCACAATACCGCACTGATATGTAGGCCCTGAACAGCATCACATGTTAAGTTACACAACTCTCTCTCCAACACTTCTCTCATACTCTGCTGGACAGTGATGGTGCTCTTTGTAGTGTGTGTGTGTGCGTGTGTGTGTGCGTGTGTAGTGAGCTTGATGCAATTAATAGTTCTGCATGCACTGTGTGTGTGTGTGTGTGTGTGTGTGTGTGTGTGTGAGTGGAGCAGAGGCGGTGATGTCTGCTAGAGGGATTTTGGTGGTGTACTGGCACTTCTGATGAGCGTTGACTGGTAGGTCTCAGTGGGTCTCTGATTACGGGCACTGTAGAGCCGCAGGCATTAGCATAACCCAGCGTGTGTGTGTGTGTGTGTGAGACTGTCTTCATTCCTCCATCCTCTTCTCAGAGTTGTCTGCCTTCCACCCATCTCTCTCCCTTCTCCCCACAGGCTTGTGTTAACTACAGACACACTCCTGCTGCTACCTGCTGGAGGACAAGGTGTGGGCCCCGCGCAGAGACAGTCTCACACACAGACTTCATGATTACAAGAGCAGTGCACAGACCCTCATTAGCATCAGTATCTAAAGGCACCACTACTTCAGTCTCACTCTTCTCTGTATTACAGCTACAAGGTAAAAAAAAAAAACACCTGTTGGGTTCGCACTAAGAAGTAGATGCTTGAAGTTAACTGTTAGCAAAAAACAGAGAAGCCTGAACTATGTCATGCTATGGCATAATCAGAGGTCTAATCGGGTATGTGTTTTAACTCAAGAGAAACTAACTAAGCAGACTGCTGCATAAAGTGAGAGAATGAGCGAGAATAAAGTGAAATAACTAAATGAAAAGATGAAACGAGAAGGAGCAGAGTCTGCCTGCATACAGCAGTGGTCATAATTATGGCTATAGACCAGTAGAAAAAGACTAGTTTTGAAATTCACTTTAGCATTAAACTGAAGAGCACCAGGCTGGAAGGAAGATGGCAGAACCAAACACAAGCTATGATCTGGGGAGCAAAGCTGAAGTCAGGGCCAAAGTAGTGTTAATTTTGTCACCTATTTTTAATTTAGTCTTAATGAGAGTAATCTTAGTCTTGTGACGAAATGTCCTTTTTAGTCTTTGTCATATTTAGTCATTCAAATATCATTTTTGTTAGTCAAGTTTTAGTCGACTAAAAGTCTCGTCATTTTAGTCTAGTTTTAGTCAAAAGAAAACTAAAGGTATCTTAGTCTTAGTCAGTTTTAGTCAACACATTTTAGTCTTTTTTATAACAAATTATTTCTGATTTATAATTATTTCTGATTCATTTATTCTGAATTATTTCCATTTGAGTCAAAAAGTGTTTCACGCATCTCAATTTTCCAACAATATTGTGTGTCCACAGGGCTATTCGTCTGTTATAATTACTCATTCTGATTTTTTGTCAGTCAGTATGTTTACATGCACAGGTAAGTCGAGCTACAGTTATAGCTCGGCTGGGATTTGACCATAGACAGTAAAAGATTTGACTGGACCACTGTCATATTCGTAGACCAGTGTTTCTCAAAGTGTGGTCCGGGGATCACTGGTGGTCCGCAAGCTATCCCAAGTAGTCCGCGAGCAGACGTGGCAAAATATAATATAGATGAGTTGTTTGCAATATTGAACCAACTTGTATGTAAAAACAGTTCTGCAACACTGTCTATGTAAGATATGCCAGTTTAAATCATACAGTATGAATCCACACAATAAGCAAAGTGCAAAGACAATAAGCAAGGTGGTTCAGTGAGTAGGCCTATTGTGTAGACTAATTATAGGCTACTGTTGAAGTAGGTCTAATCTTTTTTTTTTTAGCTAGGGTTAGTTAAGTGGTCCTGAAACTGAAAAAGTTTGAGAAACACTGTCGTAGACCAAAGTATTAATGTTTTACTCTGCCTCGCTAGATGGCGATATGCGCCCAAACACAACACATTCCCCAAACAGACTCTCCATCTTAGCCATAGCTAACTTGCTAGTGAACTTTCCATATTAGCTTACTTGCTAGCAAACTTTGCATCATCAGTCTAACTAGTTAAATAGTTGACATTACATGATGAACATTTTCGTATGGACATTCTGGGGGATGTTAATTTGTATGAGAGAAGTTTCAACTTCTGGGTATGTAGAATTGTGGCATAAAGCTTAGGTAGTTAGCTTGCTAACTCTGGCAGAAATCTCCAGTGTTCTTGTTCCATGTAGTTTCGTGTTGCAGCCACAGGGTTGAAGCAACAGCACGTAGACTAGCCTACAGGAAAGCTGTTGCGTATGAACTCATTCGGAATATTTTGAAAACAGCTAGATATTCTGTCTTCTCATTTTATAGACGAAAATGAAGAGAGATTTTATCTTAGTTTTTATTTCATGCAAAACATTTTAGTCTCGCCTTTTTTTTCCCGTCAACAATAATGCATCTTAAGATTGTCTTAGTCAGTGTTTCAGGACATTACTGCCGTCTCGTCTTGAAAATGAAAAAAAAGGTCGTTGACGAACATATTTCCTCTCGTCTTGTCTGACGAAATTAACACTAGGCCAAAGTGGTTGCAGGGTTACTGCACACAAAACCAAGACGGAGTTTCAGTCCACGAAAAGCCTTAGCAGCGCATGCTACACACCTTCAGGGGTCCCAGCCTCAGAGGGTTACCAGCCAAACTGCATTCAGCAGCTGTGTAAGGGAATTAAGGCAAAAAGTCCTGGCTTGAACCAAGAGGTGGTGGCCTTGCGTAATGCACTGTCAAGTGTGCTCTCGCACCTCCTGTGGCAGTGTGGGTGAAAGAGGCTTCAGGCAGAACGCAGGTGATGGACAGGTGCAAACTGAAGCAAAAGGTGAATGTGAGTGTGAGAAAGAGTCAGAGAGAGAAGATGTATGTAAAAAGAAGAGACTAAAGACAGTTGGAGCGAGAGAAGAATGTGTGTACTGGATTTGGTGGAAACTGTAGACAGAGACAGGTTGAGGGGGCGAGATGCCAGGATGAGCTTGTAAACGAGAGAGCACCCCGTAGGCTCTTGTGTGTGTGAGTGTGTGGAAAGCATTTGAATGTGTGTGCATGTGTGTTGGCAACAGTATGTGTATGTGTGTGTGTGTGTGTGTGTGTATGCGCGTGTGCATAGCAGCTCTTTGCCTTCTGTTAGCTCCTCTCTGCCCTAAGCTACCAGAATGCTCCTCCACAGGAGAGGAGCCAAAGCTAGAGCGAGCTCCTCTCCCAAAAGAGCAGGGGGGATTCAAATGCCTCCTCAGGAGGAGTAAAGCATCAGACTCACAAGCAGGCTGTGGGCTATTCTCTTCCTGGACCCCCCCCCCACTCTCTCTCTTTCTTTCCACATACCATCCCCCATATCAATGTCAATATCAATGTAAAGAGCTGGCACACTTCAATTATATACGCAGACTAAATATAAAAGACACATCCACAACACACATGGTGTACCTGATGCCAAGTCTGTGCAGTGGCCTATTATATGTAATGCAGAACTCACTCATAGGCTACAAAGCAGCTTCTACAGCTTATTAGTTCAAACATCACACATGACTCCCACTCATGTAAACAGATTCAGAAGGCTCATATGTTAATAAGCGATAGGATTCATGATCTCAGGCGAGACGCAGGGGTGACAGGTTAAGCGTAAACTCTTTATGATCAGAGATGAACAAACACACAGACACACACAAAACCATGTCGGCAGCAAAGCAAAACAAAAGCAGGAAGCCGGCACCACTCTGAGCTGGGAGTCTGCCACGCAGTCTGGAGCCGGCAGAAACATTTATTTCTGCTCCTTCAGGGATTAAAAAAAGAAAACACACACACACACACACAGGCTGGAGAAAAGCAGAAGGAGATGCTGCGCAGAACTTCAAAGGCATCCTGGGAAGACGGAGGTGGTAAGAACAGATTCTGACAGCTGGAGCAAATGACTGTACTGAGAAGGGGGTGGTGGTGGGGGGTGGGGAGAGAGTCAGAGAGAGAGAGAGAGAGAGAGAGAGAGAGGAGAGAGAGAGACGCAACAATGAGAAGGGGGAAAAAAAAACAGGGAACCATTAAGCAATTAATCTCCCTTAATAAGGACATTACAGCATGCATTACCAGAGAGACTAAGCACCAACACCCGCTCCCTTCTCCCACTCCTCCCTCACTTGTGGTGGGGTTGGATCTTAGAGAGGAACGGATTAGAGGTCTGCAGATGTGGAGTTAGAGGTAGGGAGGAGGAGACAGAGAGAGAGAGAGAGAGAGAGAGAGAGGAGAGGAGAGGAGAGAGAGAGAGAGAGAGAGAGAGGAGAGAGAGAGAGAGAGAGAGAGAGATGAACAAAAAAGGAAAAAGGAACTAATAAGGATGTGAGAAAGGGGAAGAAAGCCAGGGTAAGAACGGCAGGAAGCATCATAGGAAAAAAACAAGAAAACACAACCAAGGAATGAGAAAGAAAGAGGAGGGAAATATGTGGGTGGGGGGGGGGGGGGGGGGGGGGGGGGGATTAAGGGAGGCGGGGGCACTCTGACCACGGGAGGAAAAAATATGGCTAAGGCCTATGCATATGGTGTGCCAAAATCAATGAAGAGAGGTTAAAGGGGAGTAATGCAAGCTGTGTCGATCACAGGAGTAGAGGACAAGCCCAGGAGGAGAGGTCAGTGACCTCTGACCTGCTTAAAGGACCAGGGCATGTAAAAAAGGCTGAGTGAATGTGTTTCGCACTCAATAAATCACTGCATCCAATAATGTGTCGAAATATGTGCTGTGAGCTTCATACACAATCAGATAAGATGGTATAGACATTTAAAAGGGTAAACCCAGCAAATCATCAATGAAAAGGTCAAAATACTAGAGTAAGTGTTGTGTTTTTGTTGTATGTTAGTGTGTATATGTCTGCATGTGAGAGCATGCTGTACCTTATACACCATTGTATCCGAGTCTATAAGTTTGTAAGTATTAAGCCTGTATGCCTTGGTAACTGTGTGTGTGTGTGGGCTGCCCGCATTAACCCCACTGATTGGGGGTCATGTAGACAGGTCCACACAAGTGAGGTCCCAGGGGTTTGACCCCGACTATATGCTTCATTCCCCTGCACAACAACGTCCTCATTAAAGCAGTGCACTGGGGCTCTGCTGCAGCACTTCAGCAGTGTTGCACTCTGAGTGTATGTGTGTGTGTGTGTGTGTGTGTGAGCGTCTACTTTTATGCATAATCATAAATCAATGTGGGTTTGTGTAGGTTAAATTAATCTGCTTTTTGATGTCTGTGAAGCATGTCTACAAGACTATGATATAGTCTTTTTTCTTTGCAAATTGTACCATTGTTTCTTACAAACTGCTTTTGTGCATGCTCATTATCAGTATATCACGTGTAAATGAACAAAGTTAAATAGGGGAATGCAGAACTGAGGCTGACGACACGTAGCCAGGTATTTTTTAAATGTTTTGGCCTGTCATTCGCACAAAAACAACATCCAACATGTATGTCTATTATAGCAACACGGTAATTCTAGTTTTAAAATTACAACCAACACAGAAAAAGGTCAACATATTTTTCATGAAATAGTCAACATTTGATATGTTGTCTTGCAGCAGCGTTTATGAGATTTGTAGAATAACATTCTGTTTTTATTTGCATTTTTCACAATGTCCCAACTTTTTCTGTGTTGGGGTTGTAGACGCCATATAGCAATGAATCAAGATTGCGGTTGTAATACAATTAATTGTGCAGCCCTACAAAGTAAGAGCACCTGTGTGAGTGTGTGTGTGTGTATGAGAGCACTTGAAAATGTCTCTGTCTGGTGTGTGTGTGTGTGTGTTGTGTGTGAGCAGCTGCAGGGACGGCAAAGAGCCCATCTCTCACCTCCTCTCTAATGGTCGCCAGCACACAGAGCAACCAGGCAATTAATCCGCCTTTGATTACATCATAATGAGAGTTCACATCCACTTCCTGTCCGGGTCACTCGTTTCGCTTTGGTGGACCGCGGCCCAATTAGCTGGTGCTTGTCGTCCCGGCAACCCCCTACCCACCACCCCCCTCTCCGCCCTGCCACAAAGAAAAACCTCACCAATTATCGCAGTAATTGTTCATTGGGCAGATCAGGCAGACGCACCTGTAATTACACAAACGCACGGGCTACCTGTGCTGTGTGTTAGGTGAGGCGGAGGAATTCACCACACCATGTGAATCCTCAATTCCCTCACCTCAGCTTCTCCCAGTGTGTGTGTGTGTGTGTACAGGTAAATATCTGTGTGTAGAGATAAATGAAAACCCAATGTCAGCCATCACCAGGAGGAGTAATATTCCAGGGCAACGTCTCAAGGAGCAAACTAACATGCATGAGAACACACACATTGCATCAGCACAGAAAAGAAAAGAAAAAGAAGCAAAACAAATCTAAGAACATGGGGAAAGTATCCGAATGGTGAAATCAACAACAGTAGAGGAGAAATACCCATCTCTTCTCCCATCCTCAGAAACCTGGAGAAGCCTGATTTACACCTTCAGTGACAGGTGGCCTTTGCCATGGCAACAAGGACAGTGGCGATTAGCCTTTGCCATGGTTACAGGGACAGTGACAACGGGCTGTTGCCACTGCTCTAATGTTTGTGACAGCTGGGGCTCTGTAAACATTTGACCCACACCGTAACCCTGGGCACCTTACAAAAGGAAGACTTATGAGAGAGAGGACAGAGAAGTAGAGAGAGAGAGCGAGAGAGAGAGAGAGAAAGAAAAGGGGAGAGGCAATACTGACAGGGAGAGAGAGGACTAAAATTGAGAGAGACAAAGAGAGCAATGGAGAGAGAGAAAGACAGAGAGAGAGAGAGATGGCTCTCTTAAACATGTCATGGTGCACTATGTGAAATGTGGCAGCACCGCTGGCTGAGGTAGAGCAGGAGTGACGCGAGCGTTAATGCTGCTGCCGCCAGCCGGCCGCCTGCCCCTCCTCTCCTCTCCCCTGCCGCTCCCTCTCTCTCTCCTCTCCTCCCTGCGCTTGTCACTCCTCCACGCAGACACATACATCATGCCATCCTCCGTGACCCAAGCACAAGTCTTCCCACCTGCTGTCTCAGGGGAGCCACTATATCAAATACCTCACTGTACACACACACACACACACACACACACACACACACACACACACACACTTTGTGTTAACCATCTCTGTTACTTCCTAGCCCTCCTCCAACTCTTTCCCTTGGCCATTGCCTTGGAGGCTGCTTGCCACTTCCTGTTTGTGTCAGGGTGTTGGCGTGGTGACGAGGTGGAGCGGGCGGCAGCCGTCAGGCACGCTCGGAGCAGTCACTGTGATGACGGAGCGATGTGAGATGAGAGGTGAGGGTGATGGATGGTCAGAGCCAGCCTACCTTTCCTGTCCGTTATCCAACGACAACCAAAGAGCAGAGAGAGACAGGTGGGGGGGAGGGGGAGGGGGGTAGAAAGGGAGGAGGGAGGGAAGAGCAAGCTGACATTTGTCATAAATCAATGGCAATTTCATCAGTCTAGGGCTGTCAGCCTTGCTCAGTCCATCTGTTTTCTCTCTCAGTCATCTCCCTCTCCATCCCTCCTTACACACGCACACACACACGCACACACACACACACGCACGCACACGCACGCACACACGCACGCACATTCACACACAAACACACACACACTTGATAGGATGTGGCTAATGTCTGTGGATATCTGGCAGGTGAGCAAGAGAACTAAGCACAATTACCCCAGGGGGTGGGGGCTCTGAAGGGCCAATTAGAATGCAAAAGGAACCGCACACAAACACATTTGTAAACAGGATCTCCAACACTTGCATGATCTTTCATTTGTGATGAGAACTCCTGGTTCTCACACACACACACACACACACACACACAGACACACACAGACACACACAGACACACACAGACACACACCGCCTCATCTCCTCATCTGGTAAGCCAGGCAGCGCTGATGTCCTAATTTAAACACAGCACTGATAAGTGCTTTTGACGTGTTGACAAATTGCATTACGCACTGAAAACATACACCGCACGTCTGCAGTCAGGTATTATGGAGGAAACCTTCCCAGGTCCATTTTCACATATTAATCCTAGCCGTGCTCTGACAGGAAGGCAAGAGCCGTCCGCCATTACGACTCCCTCTGCATCCACAAAAGGCCAAGTCAAAGCAACAGGGCTCAAATTCTATTATCTAGATATTTCATCACGCATGTCTGACTTACACTGTACCCTTACACATCAAGCTGTGTGGGCTCAGTCCTTGATATTTGATATAGTCTGCCTCAGGTCATCTGCTCGGGTGGAGGTCCTACTGCAAGCACTGCTGCTGCTGCTGATGCAACTCACGACAACCTGTGCTGCTACCTGGGCAACTGCTAAAAAAGAGGGAAAAGAAGAGCTTGTTTTCCAAGGGGACAGAGATGCCGTTGCATCTGTGGCGTGTAGGCCACACGGAGAAAAGGAAAAAAACGAAAGAGATGCGTGCAAACCTATAAATGCTTTTTTGTTCTTTTGTTTTCCACACTAGACGTCATCTCTGAGGCGTTTGTCTGGTGTCTCAAGTGGTATTGTCTTCCGAGACAAATTGCTCTGTTTGCTTCCTGCTCGCTTTGCTTTGCAGTAACTGTTGTTTGTGTTTACTAATCTCTCCTTGCATCCTCCTCATGGCCCTGCTAACATCGACCAAATAGAGTGTCAAACGCTCTGTTCTTCTTCTCTTCCAGGGAGCGAGTCACTGGGAAAATCAGAGCCAGGATTGGGCGTGACAAGTGGCGCTCATGTGAGTGTTGCTTGTGGTAAGCCTGTTGTATTAGTGTGTGTGTGTGTGTGTGTGTCTGTCAGAGCACACATTCTCATTTGCATATGGAAAAAAAACCCAACACATTGTGGTTGAAGTTAAAACCGCATTTGACTGTTTGGTTGGCAAGGGGCCAGCTCAGTCAGATCAGACGCTGCTGCTTTTCTCTCGCTCCGTCTCTTTCTTCTCTGCTCCAGATCTATTTTAGTGCTCATCATCTCCAGCTTTTTCAACTCCAACGACAGGTAATTATCCTTTAAAGAGGTCCGCCATGGAGACAGCTGCTTTACAATCCCCAATCCTTCACTCGTCCTTTTTCTTTCTTTCTTATGGGTGACTGTGTGACCCTACGTGCTTAGCAGGAGTGGGATATTGTCAGCGCGAGGAAGAGAAGACATTCTGGTAATAGTCCATCTCCAACATTTAGCAGAATATGACGTGTTGCGGATCATGAAGGCCAGTCATATCAGGTCTATTTCTCTGAGAGAGAACGTTTTTTTTTTCATGAGGAGTTGAGTAATGTGAGAAATTGACTTGTAACGCCTCCCTCCCCCACTGCTTTAGATTGATGGGTACATAGACATACCATGGAAATCCAGAGTTCTCACGAGAGCACAATTTGAATTGTCTCTGCGAGACACTATGGCAATGAGTAATGAAGTAAACTTGCTGTACACTGCCCCCCCCCCCCTCCCTACATACACAGCACATTGTCTTCAGGATCTTCTCCAACACACATCCTCTACATACTTACAGCACACTGCCCCCACCTACCCACACGCACACTACACACACACACACACACACACACAGTCACTGCTACACTCCCCTCCCGCCCACACACACATCTTCATCACTCACATACATCATACATACAGTACTCTGCTTGCAATAGTAAGTCCCTTCACCATACTTGCAGTACACTGCCCCCCCCCCCCCCCCCCCTCTCCCCTACATACACAGCACATTATTTCATCAGGAAGCTTCTCCAACACACATCCCCAACATACTCCAACACACATCCCCGTATACTTACAGCACACTGCCCCCCCCCCCCCCCCCCCCAAATACACAGCACATTGTCTCATGAGGAAGCTTCTCCAACACACATATTGCACACTGCCCTCTCCCCACATACACAGCACACTATCCCATCTCCCCTGTCATCCCCCCAACACACACACCAAGACCCCTGGCAGTTGGGTTAGCCCCTTGAGTCGTGGATCTGGCCAAGGTTTCTTCCTTGGTAAGGGAGTTTTTCCTTGCCCCTGTTGCTCTTGGGTGCTCCTTGTTGGTGCCCCCCCCAATTCCAATCCTCCCCCACCTTTCTTATGCAGCCCTTGCCACTTAATCTACTAAACCCCTCTTCTACTACACTTTTTACCCCCCCCCCCACTTTGCACAAATAGGCTGACACCAGACATAATTTCACTGCATTTCTTACTTCCAGTAACTATATGCATGTGACAATAAACTTCCTTGTATCCTTGTATCCTTGATGCACGTTACTTTTACCCCTTGCATCGCGAGGAACCAATCACATCGGTGTATCTGATATAGGCAGGCCAGAGGCGAGCTAAACAGATGACGACAGCGCTACAACGAATCAGTCAGTAAACATTGGTCATAGTGTTATCTAATTATGACTATGCTACTTTTTAGTGTTATCTATATGACTATCTAACTATGCACAGAGAATCACAGGCTCAGTCCCTGCCTCAGTCATTGCAAGCGCCTCTGATTGATTAATCACCACTATGTGGATACTGTTTTTAGAATTGATTTAGATGAAGTGTTAGTTAGTATAATTTGTATTTTTGTAATTTGTATTTTAGTATATTTTTATATATTGTATTAAGTGTTAGTTAGTATAATTTGTATTTTAGTATATTTAGCATATTCTTTATCTTCTACTGTCCTTATTGCTTAGTTGTGTTTTTATATTATATACTTTAATTACTCTTTCTGCTGTTAAAGAATGTGTTTGTGTTGTATGTATGCTGCTGAGACCTTGAATTTCCCCTGGGGATCAATAAAGTATCTATCTATCTATCTAATTGCGTGCAATGACATTTTCAAATGAATGCTTGGTGCTGCCCCGAGTTGGGCCATTACATTAGTCATGACAAGACCCTTAATCTTTCTAGATGACCAGGGTCTGGAATCTCCAGGCTAACATAGACAGACCGACTGACTAAAGTTGCCCAGTGATGGGTTACGTTCCCATTCTTTTACACTTTGCCTCTGTCTGTGGTAGACTCAAAGGCCTTCTGCTTCAGATAGCCTGAAATTAAATGAATCATCAACAATTTACACTATTGTCTTATACACAAAAGCGGGTCCACATTCCACAGGTCATCAAAACACAGCCTTAGACAAAGTCCCCCTTTTCCCATCCTAACTTCAAACACTCTCTCCAGCTCTCTCTCCACAACATCTCCCCTGTGACGCCCCTTTCCACCTCTCTTCCATGACACTCCGATCTTTGAGCTCCTTGTCTTTCCTCTAATGCCATCCCTGTCTCTGTGACCCCCCTTGCTCTGAAACTGCTGAGGAGGGGCCTGGATTTGCAGGGATTAGCATTGGAAGCTCCAGACAAGCACCACACACACCCCTCCCCTCTCATTCAGCGCTAACAAAAGCAGATCCCAGTCATTAGAGGTGTGATCCTGTCATAGAGAGGGAATATGGTATTATTACCGAAGGAGCTTTGCTTTTGTGCAGAAGTGCGTGTGTATACATGAATGTGTGAAGTATTGTTGCAGGTTGTTGCCTTGCTGGTTGTGTTAGTCTTCAGGAGTGTTAATTGTATGTAGGTGAAAATGGGCCTTGCATTCACCTGATGTTCCTCACCTAAAAGTAGTTGTTGATCATCCAAAACCACAAACTCCACTAACATTACAAACCAGTAATGGACAGTAAGGGGCTTCACAACTTTAAACGACCTCTTAACACCCATAACAATATCGACAAGAGACATATGGACAATTATGTGAACACCCAATCAATGACAGAGACCCCCTTTCCCCATGCACTAGTGCACACACACACACTTGCTGGTACCCTGTATTCCGCTGGAGGCTCTAGCAGGAATTGTTGTGTCTCAGCCCACTAAAAGTCAGTAGAGGAGGGGAAGTGGGACTCACCAGACTGTTGGAGTGCAACACTGGATTTACCTCCCTGTGCACAAGTCCCACTCAGATGACAGGGCCAGACTGCCAATGCCACAGCAAACACACAGCAAACACACACGCACGCACACACAGCGCCAGAGACAGCACACACCATTCACACTAACAATGCAAACACATGGCATCGCCAACAGCTTGTTCTGTCTGTGCAGCACTGCAGATGGACTGGGGTCTTTACGGCCAGTTCATTAATATAAGTCTGGCAATACAGACACACACTGGCGCATGTTCATCCCTCTCCTTACAATATGAACTGCCGCTCTGCAGCCCCTCCCCTCCTCTCCCCTTCCCTCCATGGACAGAACTTCAGTGCTAATTTCAAAGCCACGAGCAGGAATCAAAGGCCTGGTCTGGCAGGAATAGGCATCTATTAGCTGAACTGAGGACTACTGGCTGGCCCTTTGCGGATTAGAGGGAGGAACAGAGAGAACGAGAGTGGAAGAAAGAAAGAAAGAAAAAAAAAGATCATCAGGCTTGTGGAAACATCTCTCTGCCCTGCTCGCGAGACATGCGAGGAGGAATCCCTTTGGCCTGTCTAACAGTGGCAGACATCACAGTGAATCAAGTGATGTTAATAAAGGCAGGCCGTGGGAGTCCCTGCGAGGCTAATTTCCAACGGGCTCGGTGGAGGCCAGCGGGCTAATGTACACCTTGGGGGTGGAGGACCAATTGCAGCGATGCACTGAAGCCTAATGAAGTATGCCTACACACACACACAAATGCACATATACAGTATGTCCTATTGTGCACACAGAAACACAACCTCCCCTCTAACACACTACCCTTGAGTCGCACGGACACAAACAGTAAAAACCTTAATGGACACGGAGAGGCACACTTGCGCACCCGCACAGACATGCTGCTCCCTGTAGACCTGCTGGGGGAATGGAAGATTAAGCAGAGAGCATGCTGCGATCCATCCAGCCCTCAGCTGCTCTCTGTATCTAGGGTGTGTATGCGTGCGTGTGAGAGTGTGTGTG
>NC_055979.1:2747348-2787348 GCF_018492685.1 Alosa sapidissima | reverse complement strand
TGTGCAGGGCAGTTACATGCAAGGCAGAGCGAGCACAATAAAAAAGCACAAGGTGCTCACTCAGTGACGCATCTCCTACCATCTACTAGCCCGGGCTCGGCAAGGGCAGAGGCAAGTCAGACTACTATGCTGGCTTGTCTTAGCACACCATCAACTGAAAAAAACAACAACAAACTACGTTGGACTACGAATGGAGAATCACTGAACTGTGACATTAAGAGCCTAATCTGCCTGACTACATGTCCTCCAGCCAGCTGTCTGCCTCCCCACTTCAAAACCAACCCACAGCAGGCCCACTTAACTGAGGACACACACACACACACACACACACACACACACACACACACACACACACACACACACAGGGGGCATGACTCACAGATTACCCCAAGACGAGAAAACGGTCAGGGAGGGAATCAACAGAAAACAAGCGAAAATACTAGGGAGAGCAAAAGGGGATAAATGCGGGCCGAGGAGAGAGTACCGCTGATGGCGAAGATGGTGCTAATCGGCCCTGGGTAAGAGTAGCCCGCATTGGCCGTGTGCTTATTAAGACTCCATCTCCATCTGCAGGGCTGCGTCTCAGCCTCCAGGTGATGATTGAAGCCTGTGTTCCCAGGCGGTCATTATCGTCATCACAACTCTGGGGGCTAAGAGGTGTAAAACATAGCTCCATTTGAACACAAAGAGCCTGGCTGACAGAAACAGCCTAATGGGGCTCTCAATCCCGTGGTTATGTCTAATCTTGCCTTGCACTTCGGCGGTGAGGGAAGTGGGGGAGAGATAGGGAGGGACAGAGAGTCCTTTCTTAGTCTAAGACCCAAAGAAAGACACAGCGGAGATGCACTGATAAACCCCTGCTTGAATAGGAAATTGATGTATGTAAAAAGTCTGTAATCAGTGCCTATGAGTGCCTGAAGTGTGACATGACACTGGGCCATGCTGCTTGACATCTCCGTCTTAACACACACACCGCTCTCCTCTGCCAAGCCTGGACTCATTCGCCACACACACATACACCACATGTCACGCTTCAATGTCTCCTATGGGATCAACTGATCTTTACACACACACACACACACAGGAAACCCTCAATAGAACTCTTGACACAGCTTCACATCAGTGGGCAGCAGATCAGAAACTATTAGTCCAGGGTCTGACCATGTCTTAAACTCTGATCATGTTCCAAACACACACACACGTGCACACACACACACACAGTTCCTCTCAAACACACAGCATGATGCTTAGATTTGCCATCCATTAGGCAGCGCATTAAGAAGAGCCTCTCCTGAAAGGCAGTTTTCATATAATCATGCCATTTGCCTACTGCCCTTTTCAAAACATCTTCTGGGGCACAGTCACCATATTCTTACTTTGAACCATTTTCCTTTGCCTGCACAAGTGAGAAAAGGACAGCGAGAGATAAAGAGAAAGTGAGAAGGACATGTATTAGAGAGAGAGAGAGGAGAGAGGAGAGAGAGAGAGAGAGAGAGAGAGAGAGAGAGAGAGAGAGAGAAAGAGAGAGAGGCAGGAAGACAGGAAGAGTAAGAGTGTGTGCAGTGTTCTGAACAAAGACAGTGTAAAGATCCTTCATTGTAATGGAGGACACTCAGAGGCCACAGGTGAAGTGCGAGTGATGCATGGAAGCAAAGCAATGCAGATTCACGCATAAATCAGACACTCTGAGAGGACGACTTCTCTTGACACCACAGCCAGCATCATATAGACAGATGGGGCTGGCTGCATCAGTATGCGCATGGAGTGTGCATACTTACTTCCATATGCACATGTCAAAATGCTCAAATGCCATAATATTAGATAAAATGTGTATGTGTGTGTGCATAAAAACTCAAAAATCATCAAATGTGTGCCACATCTTAGTAAGTGTGGAGGATGGGAGAGTTTTGCAGCAGTAAAACAGTGTAACAGTGTAACAGTGTAACATTTTGCTGGTATATGAGTGTGTGAGCACTGAAGATACCGAGGCAGCAGTGGCAAAGCCCAACGCAATGCTCAAGACCATATTAGTTTGATTAACTCTAAAGTTCCCACCCCTTAACATTTTTTTTACTGCTTTGAAGTCTTCCTAGCATAAATCAAACTGACATTGATGAGCCTAATGTAACGTTGTGAAAGTTTTCAGCTCCTTCATCCTTACCATAACATTGACGGCACCAAGTGTCCGTGCATGCAAACATACAGTACACACAGACACATACACACTAAAAAAAAAAAATAGCTGTATGCGTATTTGTGTGTACAGTATGTGACCTGGCTGGTCTCCACTCCACCATTCATCATTCTTCTCTCTCTGTCTGGGTCTACATAGAGCGGGGCTTTTCAGTTAGTTAGCAATGGGGGCCAGTTCATGAAAAGCATCACAACTAGGGCGCCTGAGAAATACGGCTTGAAATATGAGTGATCATCACATCAACAGCTGTAGATACAATAAAGTACAACAGCAACATACTGTAGGCATTCATATATTGTATTTTGTAAATTAACAACATCAGCTGATGTCAGCCAGTTGTTGGTAGTTATTTTGTTGTATTTATGTTTTGGGAATATTTCAGCCACAGGCCTAGGCTACTGCAGCGGTTCCATTGTGAACGTGACGGTAATACTCTATTTCTAATATGGATAAGGAAATCTGTGGTAAGTAACTTCTTAACAGTAGTAACAGTAACTACTAGGTCCATACAATTTCCAGTGCCTACAAACAACACTGTTCAGGTGAATTAAATGTAAGTAATCAGTTGTGTATGTAAAATAACTGCATTGCTCATTTTGGGATGTTTTTGAAGCTTTCCTTGTGCTTACTACTAACTACTTCAATGCAAAAAAATAATTAAACCATTATACGTTGGAGTCAGACACTGTCTTAGTATATCTCAATCTCTTTCGCAAGGTCTCCTTCACACACACACACTGAACAAACATGTACAGATGAACATGTTAAAGAGGTCGAATACCAGACAATTATGCCTCCAAAAGCGCATGAGAGGCAAAGAACACCTTGGCGAGACCTTTAAACAGGCCGAGCACTGCACAGCGCCATGCGGCCGGCAGCTTTAAACCAAACACCGCAGGTTTAATTCACCGTGCACGCTGCTGACCTTTAGCAGTGAGTCGAAAATCAATTTCAAGCTCTATTTCCAAAAAGCTCTGTGGCGTCATGTGATAATTGTTAGGTCGGGTATTAATAAAGTAATCAAACCTAATAGCCCTCTCAAAAAAGAGAGCCCGTCTTTCACCGTGTCTGTCCATCCAAGGTGGACGGTGGAGCCTCTCATCCAGAGGGGTGGGATTGGGGAGTGGGATGCATGGTTGCCTGGATAAAGGGCACCTGCTGTGCCCAGAGCCCACATATTCGCACGAGGAGCAGCAGCGCAGGCTCAAGGAGGATTTCTCCACAAACACCAGCGCAGATGCCAAAAAAGCCCTCCCTCCTTCCTGCTCTCTCTCTTTTGCCCTTCCCTTCTCTCCCTACGTGGTCAAAGGCAATCAATCCATCATTTCTGAAGTCCCAATCCTATTTAGCTTGGCACAGCTTCCTTTCTTTTCATTTCTCCATCCTTATGGCGCTCTCTATCCCTCTCTTTTAGACAGTGCCTCTGAGTCTTATCCAGACCTGGGCCACTCATGGCTTAGAGTGCTTCACCTTTATCCCCCAGTGAAGAGGGGCTCCGGTCACACTTAAACACTTTAGCCTTTGGCTGGCTAAGAGAAATGAAGAAAAGGAGGGAGAGAGAGGGAGAGAGAGAGAGAATGAATGAATGAATAAAGACAAGCCAGCTAAGACCATTACACCTCTGGATAACACTGAAAGAGCAATACATACCCTTGTGCTTGGAGGGGAAGGTTTGCAGTCCTCTGAGAGGTCTCTGTAGAATCTCAACCTTCACCTTGGTCTCCATCAGAGACTTGGTAGGAGACCTCCCTTAAGAACACCCTTCTAACCACTGACCACAGACCAGACATTTTCTCATTTTTGCCACAGCACTATCCTTGAACACCTAAATGACTGTTTTCTTGTCTATTCTGGTGCAGACATTTAAAGCTTGACTGAATAGGAGCCTTCTGAGGCTCGACAAGCTTTCTATTAACTCAGATATTATGCAGTCTTGAATTAGTGGTCAATGTTAGTGGCTAACAGAGACGCTCAGCTAATCTTAAAGTCAAAGCTAATGCATGCCCTGTCCAGGGTGCATCATTACATTAGTGCATCTGCTAACCACATAATTCTCTGCCTCAGCTATAACATGACCTGCTAAGGCCTGACTGGATTGAATCATGCCAAGCCTTCACGCTAATGCTAGATGCTATGGGCTGACCGCACAGCTTCCCAACACTAATTATTCGGCTCTCCCCTGTGAATCTGCACACGCATCTTTCAGCCCTCAGCTCAGTGATGTCTTAGTGTGAACCGCTCTGGACCCGCGAGATCAATTACTGTAGGAGTATTTACAGCAAGAAGCGCAGAGAGGAGACACCAGGGAGATGAGATAGCGCTGACAAACTTCATAAGTCTCTTTCCCCCCTCCCTTTTTCCCCCCTGCCCTCTTCCTTCACCCTCATGCTCCCTCGTTCAACGAAACCATCGTGCTAAAGGCTCACCCACCTGACAGCAATGGAGGGAGGAGGCTCTCCTGAGATCTTTTAAGTCATCACCTGGACCCTACAGAACTCTGTGCAAATAACAAGCAATTAAGAGGGACTGAGAGGTGGAGCTCTGCAGAGGAAGAGGGCAGAATCTCAGGAGGGAGGGATGGTGAGAGAGTGAGAGAGGGGGGGGACGACAGTAAGCTAAGGGAAGGTGTAAGGCAGAAGAGTTTTTACTTAAAAGGCAGATGGCGAAGAGGAAATGAAGATGAATGGGTCGGTGGCCTGCTGAGAGGCAAGAGGTAATTAGCTGCACTGGGGCCTGTAGTGACAGGCCGCAGCCTGGGGCTTGATTAGTCAGGCAGCCTGGAAGAGAGGGGGACAAGGGCAGCCTCGGCTACCCACCAGCGCGGGTCCTGCACTGCCGCTGGAGATGGGCCCTGCTCCTCAAGAAGGCGGCTGGGGACATCCAATAATGCAAAGTGCCCTTGATTTCTTTTTGCTCTGAGACATCTGAGGATGACTAAGTACAAACTTGAGACATGGCGGCCCTGTCCTTGTGATGGATCACTTCAGGCCAAGAACACTTTCCGTCCTGTCATTTTTTTTTCACTCCCCTCCACTTTGCTCTCCCTTGATCCATCTCTCTCTCCCTCGTTCCTTTACCCTCTGCAGTCTAATCTCAGATTCTTTACTGGTGATGCATTCTCTCAACCAAACACCACACGAAAAAAAAAAAACAGAAGATGAGTACAAAGAGCAGTGTGGCTAAGGTAAGACTTTGAGTAATTATACTACTGGATCCAAGTACTATGTCATATTGCACTGAAAAAACAGCCTAACAACATAAGTGCTTAATACTTTAAATGCCTTGTAATGACAGCAGTACAATCTCTGTAATGGCAGTTGACATTATCTGCAATTTCGTTCCTGCTTGTGTAAACAATGCACAGGGGGCTGACTGCTCTGGCATTAGCATCTCCATTTGTCGTACTCCGAGCAACAGAGAGCCTTTTCAGCAGGCTGTTGTATGTACACACACACGCACACTCACTCTGGCACGCTGCGAAAGCCACCTGGGTCACACCGCGCGCTTGCTTTCGCTGTCGCTGCTGCAGGCCCATTCCGTCAAACAGGCGGGGAAGATGAGACTTACGCAGATAAGATGGGACTAATTAGCCTTGCTAATGAAGACGCCTCTCAGTCAAGCTGGTGCTGGGAACAAAATAATGAATGGTGCGCCGCCGCCCTCCCCCACAGCCCTCACCGCCACCACCCCCCGACCTGTTCCATCTTCAGTCACACCATGTACCCCCGGCGGAGTGCAGAGATTGGGCGCTGAGATACGGTGACACCTGACACACTTGTTGGACTTGACTGGATCTGACAGAGAATTAGTGTGACACAGGAAACGGATTAAGATAATGATGAAATCCAAGACAACTTGTTGCTGTACTGTGAGCAAACAGGCAAAACAGCTGGATCTCCCTCAAGATGGAAGCAGAACAGAGGCGCTATGCAAGTGCAATGCTCCGAATGGATAAACATTGCCAACAGCAATGAACTAGGTACAAAGGAGCGAAAAGGAAACAGAAAGAAGTGTGCTAGCTTATGCTTTCATTTGCAGAAAAGAATCCAACAGCGAAGAGAAGTGGTGCAGAAAACAAATCCTTCACCTTTGTGAAGAGAAGTGGTGCTGTGTGTTTGCTTGAAAGGGAGAGCAAAACAGAGTGGCGTTGTGCAGTCTGAACACACGGTGCACGGAGCATACGATGCAGAGAAGCAGATCGAGGATATTGAGCTTGACCCATAAGGAGCCTCGGTGCTCTCGGAATGGCAGAGTTAGCAGGTCAGAGAAACACAAGAACCAGCCTGCCATCCAGATCATGCACAGACACACGCTCTTGGATCTGTTTATTTGTGGTTACCGTGGGTACAAGGCTTGAGGATGGGTCTTTGGAAGGAGGGTCCGACTGACTGAGGGGTATCCTCTGTGGAACAGATATGGAGAAGACATTTGAACTTCGCTGTGCCCCATGCTCTAAAACAAAACCAGAAAAAAAAAATCCCCAATCCCTAATAACCCTTATTGAGATAATATTAGGCTGACTGGTCATTTAAAGTAGCACGAAAAGCACACTCAGCTCAGTGCCAAACACACAGCTCAGACACAAAACATTTCTTTCTTCTGGGGTGCCAAATCTGTAAAAGCTTCCGTAAAAAAGAGCAACACAGAATCACGCACACCAGCAACAAGACACAGCCAATGACAACAGGGATCTTAACGTCTCAGACGTCTTAACGACGGAGACTGACACAAATTAAAGCATATATCGGACACCGAAAAGAAAGAGGAACCACAGATATATAACATTACCACTGGAAAACAGGAAAGGGTATTGAAGGTGATTACTCTGTATGTGTGTATATTAAGTCATCTGGAAAGACAGCAAAGGTTAGCCTACTATTCAAATTAGATTGCTGTGCAGAGGATTTAAGCAGAAAAGCAGCAGCAAATAGCCATGAGGTGAGATTAGCGCAGCGACGTCAAACACACGGGCATCAGATATGCCTGAGTGGTAAGCCAGTGATTAGTCTGCGTGTGGACGGTTACCGTGGGTACTGGGCCTCAGAATGGGTCGCTGAGTGCTGGGGCTCAATGTTTGAGACGGTGCATCTGTGGAGAAGGACACCAGAGGGACACACATCTGAGTATACAGAAGAAAAGAATGGCCCTCTCACTCACACACACATAATGTGGAAATGAGTACCAGACGGAAAATTCTCTCTACCTCTCAAACATAGACATAGACAGACAGAGACAGAGACAGACAGACACACACACACACACACGCTCATCTCATTGCTTTGTCTACTGCTGATGGGGCTTTGGTCTGCCGGACGAGCCTGCATACTTCTGGTGCATTGGTCAGTTGATGACGCAGATCTAAGACAGCAGTCGGCTCAGATGCAGGCAGCTGCAGCAAGAGGGCTGATTTGACCCTTAAGCAGTGGAGGCAGTGGCCTCCGGCTCATCGGGGCAGAAATCGGGCCCATTGTGATGGGAGGCGGGGGGCTGATTTGAGCTCGTCTCAGACTCAATTTCACAAAGCTGAGAGGAGGTGGCTGTATAATGTAGACCGAGTGTGTGGTAATAAGACTGAGTCAGGCATACTGATAGATGCTTTGTGTGTGTGTGTGTGTGTGTGTGTGTGTGTGTTTGTGTTTGTGTGTGTGTGTGTGTGTGTGTGTGTGTGTGTGTGTATTGTGTATGTATGTGAGCTTCTATATGAGCTTCTATTTTGGGGCAGCCGTGGCCTACTGCTTAGCACATCGGACCTGTAACCGGAGGGTTGCCGGTTCGAATCCCGACCAGTAGGCACGGCTGAAGTGCCCTTGAGCAAGGCACCTAACCCCTCACTGCTCCCCGAGCGCCACTGTTGATGCAGGCAGCTCACTGCGCCGGGATTAGTGTGTGCTTCACCTCACTGTGTGTGTGTGTGATGTGTGTGTTTCACTAATTCACGGATTGGGATAAATGCAGAGACCAAATTTCCCTCATGGGATCAAAAGAGTATATATTTAATGTGTATATGTGTAGCATGTGCATGTGAGTGTGAGCAACATGATATATACTGTATGCAGGCAGAATGAGTGTGCAGTTGAGTTTCTGTGTCTTTGCCCCGCCGCCACCCCCCTCCTCTCTCTCTCTGTGTGTGTGTGTGTGTGTGTGTGTGCACGCATGTGTATTGAGTGAGGGGTTGGGAGATTAGTGGGGCGAGCAATCTCACTCCAGCAGCACCCAAACCAGTGCTGGCATCAGCCTGCAAGAATGAGTGTCTGCAAGAGAAGCCTGTCATAAGCACCGCTCATCCCACACAAACACACATTCAGAGACATGCATGCACTCACACACACACTCAGGGGCATGCATACATGCAAACACACACAGACACACACACTGAAATCACAATCATTGCCATCAGGTCAGGCAACTAGGCAGCATTTGTGTGTGTAGCGCAGTAGCTCATAAGTGAATAAATCTCTCTCCTTGTGTTGTACACATGGCCCATCAACACTGATAGTTTCCTGAGAGCACTGCCAGAGATGGAGTTCTACTGAAGACACTAGGAGCAGTGGACTAAAGCTTATGACAATAACTAAGGTTTAATGGATGGAAAGGAAATGTCAGACTGCTAGATAAAACACAGCAAGGCCACTGTGTCAAGCTGCAGAGAGAAACATGCCGAGACAGGTGAAAAGTCCTGAAGTGAAGGAAGAACACATGAGTGAATTGAATGAATACATCTATAGGGGTTTAAAAGGTGACTGGATGGATGGGAAGGTGAGGTAGTATACATGTTTAAGGAGTGTGACGAGGAGTGTGTGTGTGTGTGTGTGTGTGGACTCACCTCTGGGCCGTGGTGCTCTTTTCCTGCGGTCTCGGAAGGCAGCGCCAGACTGCAGAGCCTCCAGCAGACTATCCATCACCCCCGTCTCATCGTTCTCTACATGGACAAGAGGAGAGGGGGAGCGGATAGAGAGAGAGAGAGAGAGAGAGAGAGAGAGAGAGAGAGAGAGAGAGAGAGAGATGCAAAATGGGGGAGAGTGAAAGGGTGTAAAGGAAAAAAAAGAGAAAAACAGTGGGGGAGGGAATTGGAGAAGAAGAGTGGAAGTGGGAGGGAATGACAAAGAGAAAGATGGAGAGAGAGAAAGAGAGAGAGAGAATTAAATTTGAGCATTTTTATTCTTTTCTTCCACCAGTTTTGTTTATTTATTATTTACCACTCCTGAGGGTTACTGTGGTAATGCCAAAGATTATGAACGCACAAGGTGGGCAGTGCATCACAACATAATGCCCCTGCGATTTAGAACGCAGACAAGCCTGTAACACACCAATACATCACACACACACAAACATGCTTACTTGTGTGGCCTTCTGATAAAACAGCCTGAGAGTTCAAGCAATTACCCTCACGCCATCGCCTTTCATATGGAATGTCTACCCCAGAGGGGCCCTGTGCAAGTGTGTGTGTGTGTGTTGCAGGGGAGCACTTGGCTTTTTACAGGTCTGGGGGCAGTCTGTAAATCATGGCTGACTGCAGTGGAGGTTGCTGGTGTGTGTATGTGTGTGTGTTGGCAGTGGGTCATGCATGGTGCTTCGTCCAAACACATGACACAGCACATCTCCTCCCACTATTTACAGCAGCAGAGGCAGCAAATAAATAAACTCAAGCACGCGGAAGACGGGAATAAAAACACAAAACACCACTTTTCAGCAACTTTACCTCTGAGGGCCGAGAAGGGTGAAGGATTCTCACACACACACACACACACACACACACACACACACACACACAATCAGACAAGATCAAGGCCATAACCTTACACAGACATACATTAACCCTAGCATTGATCCAGAACCACAGACTCCTCAGCTGAGACAGAGAAGTGAAAGTGTGTGTGTGTGTGTTTATGTGGTAGTGAGACACCCTGAATAGTGCAATAGGCGATGTTAAAGCACAGTGATCAGTGCTGCCGCTACCTCCACACGCTTCACACACTGTGCGTAGGGCACCAAGAGACAGAGGGATGGACATTTAGCCAATAAATAGTAGCTTTACTGCAAACTGCTTTTCACTCTTGTTAGAGAATGTTTACAATGTAAAAATCCACCAACAACATGTTACATAAAGATGATACTTTTCGGGTCCTCTCCATTAGGATCCAACTTGAACGTATTACTCCATTTAATTGAGAACACGTCTGAGCGTGCACAAATGGGAGAGAAAACGAGTGGCAGGTTCCAGCTGGCTTGTCGTTGTTGATAATTGATATCTCCTTTCTAATATAAGAAACTTATAAAAGGAAAACATGAAGGCAATAAAGATGAGGTTAGAGAATATTGCAGATTTATCCGGTTCCCACTACAGAGAGCCAGGGCACTTTGACATAGGCTGCACTCACTGTAATTTGGAATATGGACAAAAATATGAAGAGTTGTCTTTGCCTTTGTGTTGTGGAACTGGTGAGTCTTGAAGTCTTCAATAATTTGTTTACATGAGGCACATGATATGCCGATTGAAACACATTCCATTCAGCTAGCTAGGTGGCTACTGGCTCAGGCTCATAATTCACTTTAATTGCAAACAGAAAATGTCTAGCTAGCATCATGTCATTACATATTTCCAAAGGAATGAAAGCTGTTTATACCAACTTAAAATCATGCTCATCATTGTTAATATTGTGCTATACATGTGGCACAAACAATGTTAGAGTTTGTGGACTAGCCATAGGCTATATTTGAACGGAGCTGGTAAAAAAATAACATTATGAGAACATGGCCACAATAGGCTTAACGTTTCAAATGAGTTAAACAGCATCAAATGAGTAGTATTCCTTAAGAAATTAATACTTTAAAACAAAGTTACTGTGTTATTATTATCATTTAAATAATATAAAAGTGTTTACTTTTACCTTTGTGGTTACTCATTAATTTTGTGATTTATGTTGTATTTAATATGCCATTTAAGAAACTTTAGTCCTTAGGGACATTTTAATTGTGATTAATCTAGATTAATTTCAAATTCATTTCAAAATATATTTTTTTAATCGTTTGACAGGTCTAGTTTATAATAATATTGGAAGGAAAGGGTTATGGCTATACTTACAAATCCTGGGTGTCATGACACTGTTTTTGCTTTTAGATAATAATAATAATAACTGAATGATGATCGTCTTGATACTGTCATGTATAAGACTTTTTTTCCCCTGTTCTGGACTCGGTCTTGGTTGAGACTCGAACCTCTTTGGACTCGGTCTTGACTAGTCCTGGTCTTGACTACAGCCCTAATGCAATATAAGATTATATACAGAATTTAAGCAGGTCTATGCATGTGTGTGTGTCTCCAAAGTGCACTAAAATACACCAGCCATAATATATTATCCCCCAAAACACAGTTTCTACATTATGCATGTGATATTGTATCCCTGTTGTTTGACAATTTCTCTGCTGCCTGTCAAGTCTGTCTCTGGTCTTGTGATGCTCCTGAGGAAAGACATGACAGTGTGGTGTGGTGCTTCAATGGCCTACTGCAGCCCCAGGCTATGTGTGTGTACCTGTGTATGTGTGTGTGTAGCCTGATGCAGAAAGTATGCTGGCAGAAAGGGGAAATGAGGCATGAATGTCAATCAGTTATAACTGACACACACACAGTTCTCACTGACACAGCAGAAAAGCTTCTTCCTGTACCGACAGACACACACACACACACACACACACACAAGAAATGTCACTAGGTCACTAGAAAAAAGGTCACAAAAGGGTGGATGGGTTACTATATCTCCTTCTAACCTTTGACCTCACTTTGGACCATGATATTATTTACAGTGTGTCTGTGTGTGTGTGTGTGTTAGCTTCTGATAGTGGACTGCTCAGGACTCCCCCAGTAGAATGACCTGACAGGTGTCTGTATGTGGAACACATGAGCTCTGTCAAGCTCAACACAAACACCACACAGCTTCTGACAGAACTGGAGCAGATATGGACCACGTGGACCACACACACACACACACACACACACACACACACACACACACAACCCAGTCACTCTCCCTTGCTTGCTCCTCCACACGCAGGCACAAAGAAAAAGGCACAGAAGGTTTTTTAACACAAAACAAAACTCAAACACACTTCACACACACTGATAAAGTGCATACATTAGCTTGCACGCACACACACATACGCACACACACACCAATAACCACAGTAACATGACACAAGCGGTCATACCACAACCAGGTTTTGCTGAGCTAAACATGAAAGGACTAAAAAAAGACTGATTCAATATTTGCAAATCATCATCTATGACATTTTCTCTATTTATGGTATTTTTAGGAATTAAACAGATCAGATCAGAATCTCATTGTCCTGCTGTCTGCATTCAAATCTTGAAGAGAAAACAGTAATTAAATCACTACAGTGGTTCACAGCAATACCCAGTGTTTGAATACTATGAAAATAATTAATATCTAAACCATTTTTTGTGTGAGAATTCTGTAATTACTAGAATCCGCTTCTAGGTTGCACCGTTGCTCTTGTTACCGTTAAGATACCCTCAGCTATCAGCGGCCAGTTCCAATGGAGTTTCATGCAGACAAGGGTGTTTTATAACCAGGGCTCATATAAAAGTACAGTGTCCAGGCACATAGCCAAATACAGACAAATACATGCATACACACACACACACACACACACACACACACACACACAAAGACGAAAGAGGAAAGCGTACTGCTCATTAATAAATGGGGCAGTAAGATAGATAAAATAAGGGATGTTCACGTCACTCAGTCAAAATCACAGTGTTTACTCAACCTTGACCTTTTCAACCTTTTCATTTTCTCTCAGTATCCCTCTTCTTTGTTCAAGCACTCCAAATATATGGAGTGAAACTGGGAGAAAAGAGAAGCAATCTGAATTGCATTTGGCTGCATGTCGCTTGTTTTGTGCTAAAATGCCAACCACCAATCCCTCACTGAAGTCTGCTAGACTAACCACTAGGGCTGTCAATCTTCCTCCATAATCTCATTACAATTTCATTCATTATTATTTTAATAATCAATATATATTCAAATATTTAATGCTCATTTTGCCTATTATTAACATTTACTCTGCATCTCTATACACTGTATAAACAGCTTATGCATTGCCAATCAACGTGTGGTTGACTTGTTAAATTGAACAAAAGCCTAGCCTACCTGTGCAACTTGAGTGGTTTCAGTTTCTTTTGGGTAAACACATACTGTTACAGATCGCAGTGCACCTGTCACTTGAACTGATGGATCTCCCGCCAATGTATGAACAATAAGACTGAACACTTAAACTAAAGAGGACATTTTAAATTAATATGAACTGCTGAGATAATGGGCATGATTATGGGCAAGGTAGTCTGTACTAGGCCAATATCATGTGGATGAATGAATGTACGGAGGACTGAGTGTTTAAATGTGTGGTGAAGTGAGTTTGAAATGGAAGACTTGTTTATTGGTTATAGAGCTAAAAGGTATTTGTTTGCAGAATCACTTCAATGCGGTTTAAGGGTTTTTTAAGGGCGCACATAATGCGCACTTAATGAAGTTTCTAAAACTTGTGATTGTGAATGTTAACTCTTAGGTGAGAACATTTGCTATCAGTCTTCCATGCCGGCCTTCCGTGTACAGGGGGCAAACCGGGTTGCAGGATGTGAGACCTTTTTCAAGGTTCGGGGCGCACTCCCGTAGAGAAGCATTTAGTAGTGCAGGGGTGTATTGTGGCACTATTCGACACATTCGAATAGTAATTTCAAAATTTGATTTTGATTTTTTAAATATTTGATTTATACTCGACTTCCGAAATTCGTTTCAACAGCGCTACCAGCCATATATTTCAGTCTCTTTACTCCCTTCAAAAAGACCACTAGAGATTACACAACAATCCGCTGTAAACATTGAACAAGTACTCATTCACTGGGGCCTTGTTGCAGTCTTTTGCAGTGTTAGTTTTGGACGGATTTCGGTTCTGTCCTTCCCAAGCGAGACGCCAGCAGAGGGGCTAGTCCCTCAAGGCCAAGCCTGAAGGGGGCTCATATTCAGGCCGCCGCTCAGCTCAGGAGAAACCAGCTTCGCTCTCCTCCTACTCCAGCAGGGGGGAGCTCCACAACTGAGCGTCCTACTTCTGAACCCAGCGTGTGTGTGTGTGTCTATTCGTGTTCGCCTATTACCCTAGCAAGCTCCTCTCTCTCCTCTCAAGAGCAATTCTCTTCCCTTGCTTCTCTTTCTCCTCACTGTTCTTTTCATCTCTGGTTGGGGTGGGGGTGTGGGGGGGCTTGGAAGAGGTGGGGGACAGAACACAGCTTCCAATTTTGTCTTCACCGTTGCAATTCATCACTGCCTCCCTCCTACACTAGTCCTCCTTGCTTCATACACACACACACACACACACACACACACACACACACACAGACAGACAGACAGACAGACAGACACATAGACACACAGACACACAGACACACACACACACACCACCTAGTGATTCTGTCTCGGTCTTTCTCTCTCTCTCAAACATACGGATAATTACAACGCCACTTCTGAGTCCTTATCCTCTCACCGACTACAAAAAAAGCCTATTGTGTAAAACACACGAAGCAGACACACACACACACACACACACTGTTCTGCACTCTTGGGGTGGGCGACATTACTCACTAGGCTTTAATTGACAGTCTCCGTGGAGACTGGAGGGGTAGGAGGCGTGCGCTACCTGGGAACACAAAAGGGCCCGCGTGTAGTGCGGCTGACTATGACAGAACCGACACACACAGACAATCCTTCTGCTCTGAAATACAAAGAGGAATGAGAGAGAGAGAAAGAGAGGTGGGAGAAAGAAAGAGAGGGGGAGAGAAACAACAGCGCAATTTTTCTATTCCCTGAATTATTTGTGAATACAAACCATCCTATTTAACACTTCAACAAAACACACACACAACAACAACAACAACAAAAATGTATAGAGGTATACCAAGTAGGCAGCTTTACTACTGAACTAAAGGGATACAGTGCATACTATGACACTTATGTGACTCTATAGCTACACACCTTGTCAAGCACATCAGACTTACTGGGAAAGGATGCGGAACAGACAGAAATATGATTAAAGAAAAAGTCAAAAAAGAGCCTGATGTGTGTAAGTGATCAGGTGACTGGGCTGACACACACACACATTCTTTCACTCTCTCCCTCACACATACACGCACATCTGAACTGAACAAAGCGAGAGTGAGAAGAAATCTGCCTTTGAAGATAATGGCCCCGCTCAAATGTCACTTTGATGTTCAACCTTCTTCTGCCTGTCTGCATTTTCACCGACGCACCTGCGATGGCCATGCACCCAAGAGACACACACGCGTGTTCACACAGACACACACACACAGTCTGACCCTATAGCTGCGGAACACCTCCAAGCTACATCTAAAACACACATGCACAGAAACAGTGAGGGGGAGAGAGAGCGTCCTACTCTACAGCCTCCTCCAACAGAGAGCTTTATCCCTTCAGTCTCACTGCTCTGGTTGGAAACGTAACGATGACGCGGAGCGCTAAGATTTGTCACACTGCAACATCACCCTCCACACAGGCATGCTAGGAGATAATGCCACACACAGCCACACATGTAAAGCACACACACCCTTTAAGCATCTACACACACACACACACAGGAAGAAAGAGAGAGAGAAGAGGTGTGTGTGTGTGTATGCATGTGTGTGTGTGTGTGTGTGTGTGTGTGTGTGTGTGTGTGTGTGTGTGTGTGTGTGTGTGTGTATGTGTAAAGAGAGAAACAGGGTGAGAGGGGTAAAATTCAGTTCATCACTGCCTAGGAAGGATATGCTCGCTACAGAAAAAACGCAAACTAAGTAAGCTACTGTACACCAGGCTTACATTTGAACAATACTATTTCTCTCTCACTCTCTTTTTCACACGCAAACAAAGAAAGTATTTTTCAAGGGGAAAGGCGCATGCTAGTTTGCAGAGGTGTTTGTAATGTGACGAGAGGGTGTAAATATGCGTGTGTGTGTGTGTGTGTGCACACATGTGTGTGTGTTCTGCTCTACCTTGAATTTAAATGTAAGCACAAGGGAGACAGGAGACTCCCCGCAGAGTACTCCTCCGCTCTTTTAATTGCTATTTTAATTACACACACACACACACACACACACACACACACACACACACAACTGCTCCGGGCTAAAAAAAAGTCTGATTTTGCGTGGGTCAAACCCATGTGCTGCGTTTGCACTCGCTCTCTTACACTCTTCCTTTTCATCTTTTCCCCCAATAGTGGTTAGAGTAGCCCAAGTAGACTGGGCTCTTATTGACACCAGGATTCTCTGACTCTCTTTACACTGCCCTTGGCACAGTAATTCGGTGGTAGAGGGAGTCAAAGAGAGGTGGAGAGAGAGAAAGAGTATGAGAGAGAGAAAGAAAAGGAAATAAAGAAAGAAAGAGAGAAGGCACAATAACCCTTAGTGGTGTATCATTAACCTCCAATTGGACCCTTAAATACTCCATTTCAATGCTTGCATGATGGAAAAATATTGCCAGAATATATATTTTTATCTCGCACAACTGTTTGCCAAGTCTCCCACGGGGGTCTTATAATAGGTTTTGGTTCATGGTTAGGTTGTTTTGAAATCAAATCAAATAGTCAAATAGACCGGCGTACCGAGACCAGAGGATCGTAAGACTCACAGTGATACGGGAACAGAAGCGGTGCAGTCAGTCTGTGTGTTTCATTCATTTCGTAGAGGAACCCATCAGTGAACATCAGTATGCTGTGTTGCTGGATAACCAGAGAGGGGGTGGGGTGGGGGGAACAGCACAAATCATCTCTGATTTATAACGTAAGCAAGGGTGGCTGCAAAGAATAAGAAACAGTGTGGTGTTTGGTGTGTGCATATCAAAGAGGGCCGGTGTTCATATGTTTATTATGACCGCCACGCAGCGAAGCGGCGGTCACATAGGTTTGCGGTAGTCCGTTTTTTTTCCCTTCAGTAATTTTGTGTCAACGAGTCCCAGGACACTGAAAGACCGGGGTGCACAAAACTTGTTGGGCATGTAGCCCCAAGGATTACACGGAACCATTGTTTTTCACGGAACCATTGTTTTTCGCCTTGATCCGTCGACCCCCGAAAGGGTAGGGCCGACACAGTTTTCTGTGAATATCTGGAGAACCATAGGGCCAAGGAGGACCACAATGTTTTAGTATGTTGATCTCAAGGGGCCATGTCAACCCATCCCATAACCACTCATTTGATGTATAGCGCCACCTAGTGTTGTCACGATACCAAAATTATTGTTTCGATACTGATGCCAAGTCAAGAATTGTGATTTCCATACTTTTTCAATATTTGTTTAAAATTTGATTTGATTTGGGGGCCCCCACCACCTTGACGTCATCAGTAATATTGAATATAATGTGATCATTCACACCAGTAGCCATCCTACATTCTGTTCGACCCTCCACCACACATGGAAAATGATGGTTTGTCATATGTTTCTATTTCATATATTTTGGAATTCATATACGTGTATATATTTTGTTAATAATGTTTAGTATTTTACATTACTAGTAGCTAAAAATATTTAGTCATTTGAATACTTTTTAAAACTATTACACTTAGGCATGTCTTTAATGTGGTGTGCAGGTCTAATTGAGTGCACATTGGTGGTGTGTGTAATTGAGTGCCTGTCGCTTTAAGCAATACGTGAGGGTAATAAGCCTTCAGTCTCATGGTTTTAGGCTAGTGAAAATTAGTTGACCTAAATCCCATAGCCTAGGTAGGTTAGCAACACAAACTTGCGATATGTATGTGAGCAAATCAACTTGATAGACTATTATTATGTGTTGCTGCTGTGCAGCCACAGCATCACTTAAACTAGCAGCCATGTCTTGCTGTTTATGGCACGTTGCGGTACATCCAGTTGTGTTTATGTTTGTCTGTGTGTGCATCTATCTAAATTCTATGAATGTGTGTATCCATTTATTCTATGTGTGTGTGTGTGTGTGTGTCTTTCACATGGCTGTGAGGAAGTCACTTTCAGTGTTTTCCTTTTGTTTTTCACTTGCTGCAATGAAAAACAAACAAATTGCTTAAAAAAAAATGTAATTTCACTGTGTTTATTCTTTCCATTTGTATAACCACCACCACATCTCCTAGACCGCTTCCATATAAAATGAGGAGAGGTGTGTGAGTGTTTGTTTAAATGAGACCGTGGCAAAAAAATAAATGGCTACATTCATTATGCTTAACAAACAAATGCATTGTGGCTGTGACACAGCAACTGTCTGCTGTGAGTGTGCTCATGTGTGTGAATACGTGTGTCAGAGAGAGATTAGAGAACGATCAGGAAGGACTAACTGAGAAGAAGTCAAACACACACACACACACACACACAATCTGTGAGAAATTGATAGTTGTTGAATGTGGTGTGGAACAGCAGTCTTGGGAACATTTGCTGATAATCAGGCGCGGTCAAAACAAAAGGTCCCTGTGATTATGGCCCTGCCATGCTCCCCCCCGCAGCCAAGCCTGTCTGCTCCCCATCGACCCTGTCGCCCATCTACTCATCTCTCTCTCTCTCTTTGTCTGTCTCTCTCTTTGTCTGTCTCTCTCTCCCCTTTACTTTCTCTATCTGCCCACCTGCTGGTTTGTTTCTCTGGCAACAATAGGCTCTTTTTAGCTTTCCTTCTCCAGAGTGTGTCCCTCTTTTCGTAGTCGTTTTTCTCGTTCGAACACTTTGGTTCTCTTCATCTCTCGCTATACTTCCTTTATTTGTTCTCAGCTACCCAGGAGGCCTTCAGGCTTTGTTGGGCACTATGACTGCAGCCTTTTCGATCAGCAGGCAGCTGAAAACAAGTACTGTGACAACTGCCATTACATCAATTAACAAACAACCTGCCCACTGCCACTTAAACTACAGTGAAATTGATGGACTAGAAACTTAAAAGCGTAACTAGAAAAAATAAGCTTTTTAAAAGCCCAGGAAGAACATGTCTTCTTTTTTCATTCAAAACAAAAAGCTTTAATTTATCATTTGTCCACCACAGACTGTTTCCATAAAGATGCACCCACTGCTGAGTGAGTGACAAAACGAAGATATGATAAAAAATTGTTTGATGGACTACAAAACTCGGTGGCTTAGACACTCTAACACTCTACTCAGCCTACCATTCTTTTCCTTTCAAATTGGTTCACCTCATAGCAGCAGACGTGCTTGTAGTTTTTAGTGTTAGCATTTTCATATTTCTTGGCTCCCAAGAAAAAACAAACAAAAGTTTTTGCAAATTCGGCAAAAATGAGGTGTGAGCAATAAGGAAGTAGAACCAAAGACCTTATAGACCAATCCAGTGAGTGATTTGTGTATGTCGCCATCTTGCTGCGCTGCCATTACTGCGGTTTAACTAACCGCTGTCCATTGACAGGTTGACAGCAACAGCAGATGGCAGTCACAGCGTAATGGCAAATAAAAATTGGGTTGATGTCAGGCAGTGGCCCCGTTACTGATAAAGGTATCTTATTATGATCATGCTAATGTTATTAAAATGTACATATTAAGCAGTTACAGCAATAAAACCTGACCGCTGAAGCCTAATGTTAGGCTACTGTAACGGTAGGCTACTTTAGGGTAGGTAGATAGCTAGCGCAATCATTCACAATGCTGCATTTAATCAGAGCTGTACACACACACACACACACCTGACTTTCTCCAACTTTTGCACATCTCCATAGAACTTTTTATTTATTATTTTTGATTTCTCCTCCATCTATCTACCCATGTCCTTGATTGCCTAGCCTTTCTGCCCCCCCCCCCCCCCTCCCACATACACAGCATATTGTCTTCAGGATCTTCTCCAACACATATCCTCTACATACTTACAGCACACTGCCCCCACCTACCCACACACACACACAGTCACTGCTCCACTCCCCTCCTGCCCACACACACACATCTGCACTCACAGTGTCATCACTCACATACATCATACATACAGTACTCTGCTTGTAATTGTAAGTCCCTTCACCATACTTGCAGTACACTGACACCCCCCCCCCCCCCTACATACACAGCACATTGTCTCATGAGGAAGCTTCTCCAACACACATATTGCACACTGCCCTCTCCCCACATACACAGCACACTATCCCATCTCCCTTGTCATCCCCCCAACACACACACCAAGACCCCTGGCAGTTGGGTTAGCCCCTTGAGCCGCGGATCTGCCCAAGGTTTCTTCCTTAGTAAGGGAGTTTTTCCTTGCCCCTGTTGCTCTTGGGTGCTCCTTGTTGGGTGCCCCCCAATCCCATCCTCCCCCACCTTTCTTATGCAGCCCTTGCCACTTAATCTACTAAACCCCTCTTCTACTGCACTTTTTACCCCCCCCCCCCCCATAAATGCACAAATAGGCTTTCACTGCATTTCTTACATCCAGTAACTATATGCATGTGACAATAAACTTCCTTGTATCCTTGTATAGACTGGTGAAATCAGCAAAAAAAAATATGAATCTATGCTTTTAGAGGCATTCAGGATTATTTTAAACTCCAAAATGCGAATTACAGGTTATAATTATCTATGGTCTGTGTTTAGGCAAAGTAGGTGGCTGACAGATAGATCTACATGAGCTCAGACATATACAAAAACGTTTTTAGATTTAATAGAGCTTATTTCTCGCTAACAAAATACTGTATAAGGGGCACAAATACTGCCATCTAGGAGTTAGCTCCGCCATCTTGGATTATTTTTAAGAGTTAACTTTCAAGCAACGTCCGTCATAGCCTACACAGGGGCAGTCTGGGCTGGGTGTAGGCTACCAAAGGTGTATGATTTTTGCATGTGGTTTCATTCCAAACATTTTTTTCTATTACTATTGGAGCAGAACAGAGTCTACTTGGCATTGTACGCCACAATAAACAATTCAAATTCAAAAAGAAAAGCTGTTCACTTCCACAGGTAGCTTCCATAGACATATGTGCAATGTTCTCGACTGGATAAACCACAGTAATGACAGCAATGTTATGTATGGATTCTGCCGGAGTGGTCTATAAGCAGGTCTCCCCACTTGGCGATCATCTTGGTAACATGCTTTGGGCAGTTATTTTGGGTAGCTATTTTCCTATTCAAATGAATGGGGAGGCATACATAAGGGAGGTCATATTGACATAAAAAATGAATCAAGCGAATCTGTGTTTAAATCTGAATTGATGAATATACAGTAAATCTCCCCCCCAAATAGCTAAAATAAGGCTAAAAAATACGAAAATGCGGTTGGTTACTTACAGGGACGGGATATGTGTAGACAACTGCCATACTGCCATTACAAACTAACCACATACATTTATTTGAAGGATTCTTTGAGTGCTGTGTCTCCTCATTAGAAAGTCTCTGGTAGAACACCCAGCCATTGGGTTTGGTGAGTTCAAATGGATTCATCATGCAAAAGGAGTTTCCTGCTGTATTGGATCCATGCAGAATGAGGTGGAATCGACAGGTTGCCAAAACTCCAAACTAATTGCAACGCCAGCCAGACGCACCAGGAGTAGCATAAAGAGTTCCAGTTCCTCTGTGTGAATGTTAAGAAAAATTCTTGCTATTGAACTGCCACAGAGCACAAGCTGGTTATTCTCTTTGCTAAAATAAAAATGTAATATTAAGACAACAATAAAAACAACAACAAACACAGAGACTGCTGCTGTTCTCTGCACGAGCATGCGCCCTGGCTCAGATGGATACAATGAGCCAATTACACGGGATGTGTTTTACCTTTAAAGTGTCTTAGACACAATGGAAACCTGCTGTCTGGCAGAGAAGAAAACAACCAGCACCTGTCCTTGGTGCTACTGGGTAGGGGTTGTCTGACCAGTTTGGGGTATTGTGCAGGTGTGCTCTGTGGGCATCAGTGTGTGTGTGTGCATGCACTGGCTCACCTGCGTTGACCTCCAGCAGCCTCTTCTTCTTGAGCTGGCGCTCCTGCTTCTCACGTTCAGCCTTCTCCTTGGCCAGTCGCACCCGCCGCTGCTTCTCCTCCGCCTCGCGCTGCTTACAGTTCTCCTTCACCGCTTGCTAAGGGGAGGGACAGAAATGTGTTTTATTTATTTGCCAATAATAACATTCAGGCCAATAAGAAATCATTCAGTGATTCACTTGATATGATTTGAGAAAGAAATCGAGAGACTAACAGATCGTACTCTATGTTCAACAGTACTAACTACACTACACAGATTATCATATCTACATCGACATACATTCACAGAAATGCTGATCCCATTTTTATGAGTTGCACAATTTTAAAAACAAGGAACACACAATAACACCGTAAAAAACTATTCAACCAGATACCATGGTGCTCACATACAGTATGTTAATTACCTTCAGGAAAAGATATTTTTCTAATTTCCAATAAGGCCCCTTTTTCTATTTCGTTTGGGAAGAGAGAGTGGCATAGTGAAGGGGAGATATAGACTGCTAGAGATATACATGTAAAGAGAGATGGAGAAAGGGACAGGGCTGTTTGCAAAGGAAATGCACACACAGTGGCCCTCTGCCTGTGTTCTGTTCTGTTCTGTTCTGTTCTGTTCTGTGTTCAGTCTGAGAGCAAGGCGACCTGGTGGGTGGCCCTAAACACAGGGCCACTTTAATGGAGTACACGTGGGCCAGGTACGCAGGAGAGAGGAGCACAGACTGTATGGGAGAGCAGGGGATAAAGCAGGACATGTGGGTACAAGATGAAAGGAGATGGGAAGATTGAGGGGGTAGAAAGAGAGTAAGAGTCTGTGTGTGTGTGTGTGTGTGTGTGTGTGTGTGTATGCATGTAAGAAAGAGGGAGGGTGAGTGGGAGAGCGTGAAAGAGAGTGTTGCTCATTAACAAGCCCACTCTGGCCTGTGAACCTGTCAGCCCTGTGAACACACAAAAAAAGGGAAAAAAAAGCAAAAAGAGATTTTGGTGGTAGACACACAGAGAGAGAGAGAGAGAGAGAGAGCATATTCTTTTGAGCCATTAGTGAGTGGAGAGCCTTGTTAGAGATCCTTCAAGTCTAGCCACCTGCAAAGGCAACTGCTTTTCTGGGGATAAGGACACTCTGGCAATCAAAAGAGTGAAGAACACACACAAAAAAACGCACATCTTCTGTCAATCTGATAACATCATTAGTGCACATCGACATCTTGGACTGTGCTTCAGTTACCAATGTCTGATTGACTAACCTCTCCACTCTAAACTTTTTTTTTTAAATCTCCTTTTCTTTTTCACACTCCTCCTCTAACCCCATCATGCAGGCTGCAGGCGGGCGGATCGAGGTGATGGGATGGCGTGAGTGACGGCTAAATTGGCACCTTTGGTGTGCGAGGCGTCACAGAGACACGGGGAGCTGCTGGAGAACAGATGGGATCATAACGGATCACATCATCCGACCGTGCCGACATGCACCGAACGCCAAATCCCGGTAATACTATCGAACCTCCACGTGTACCTATATATCAGCAAAAACCACTGCATGCTAAACAGATACACCCCACACCAGTTCAATTGGGTGGATTTTTAGATTAACATTTAGACTATTTGAATTATGTGGATGTTTAGATTAACCTTTAGACTATTTGTGAGCAGGGAGAGCTTTGCCTTCTCAGACTTTGTCTATGACTTGCGCCCACAGCATTGCATGCTTAACTTTTTTTAGCAAGGACAAATGAACCAGACGGTGTGTGAACAACAGTGTTTGGTGTATGGGAAGCACAGTGTGTGTGTGTGTGTGTGTGTGTGTGTGTGTGTGTGTGTGTGTGTGTGGGCATGATGATGCCCTTTTCCATGATGCTTTAGACATCTGGATAGTGTCACGGTCTAGCCTCATTGTGTGCATGTCTCCCCGCTGCATCTGTTCATTTACCTGAACCTGTCCACTCTGAAAAACTGCGGCTCTCCTCTGTCAACAGATTCAGCCATCTCTCACTCACTCTCTCTCTCTCTCTCTCTGGCGCACACACCTCTGGACCTGATTCTGATTCAGTTCCTCATAAAATCCTCCAATAGCACTACAATGACGACAACCCCCCCCCCCCTTTCTGAGCACAGCCAGAGGCCTGTGTCCAAACAGTTTCATTTCCCTCAAAGAAAGAGGAGGAAGAAAAAGTGGAGAAAAAGAGAAAGAGACGCCTGCTTCAATAACACCTTTTCATTTCCTGGCCGAGGTACTCCTGTCGCTGTGTCCATCAGCCGCTGGGTCCAGACATGGACTGCTCGCTGTGAAACTTAAAGATCTGTCTGACTCCCACTTGCTGTCTCAGGGTCTCTGTTAGGTGTATGGAGTGTGTGTGTGTGTGTGTGTGTGTGTGTGTAATTGAACAAACTTGGGAGAGTGCTGTGGACAGAATCTGTTAGCAGTATATATATGGTGGTAAATAGCTGGTGTTTTCGTATTGGTGCGAGTGCCAAGTCATGGTAATAAAACTCTAACTGAATTTTCCTCCAGTCAGTGGCCTTAAAATGCCTCTAAAATTGCAAAATGTGTTTATCGTGAGTATGTGTGTCTATTTGCTATATGGATATAAACATTGTGTTGTGTTGAGTGTGCTGCTGCATGTTGTGTGTGAATGTGTGAGACAGGGGCCATGACACCATAAAACAGGAGGCAAATCTAAGGTGCTTACTATAAGAGGGCCATGGAAATTTAAGGTTCTGTTCAGATTTGTTTAGATTATAGTTGGGGCTTTAATGGGGGCAGTTTTCTTTAGATAGGGTGAGATACCCTCACATGAACCTACACGAGGAAGTCTTAAGCAAAGAGGAAGAAAGTGAATGTTTCCGAATACGAGCAGGGGGGTGGGGGGGGGGTGGGGGGGTGGGGGTTGGGGAGAGGGCCCTCCTGATGTTCCACAGGCTAACAGCAAAATAAACAAGCCAGGCACATTTGATGTCACTTTTTCTTCTGAAACCTTCTTTTTCCTCTGAAAAGCCCACTTTGAGAAACACGCCTCTCATCTCACTCAGATCCGCTCTGTCCTCATCTGCACTGTGACAAATGCACGGCCTATATGCCTGCATGCACTGCTGTATGTGTGTGTATGTGTGTGTGTGTAAGTAGAAGGGCACTGGTGGAGGTGAGATGGTTTCAGCTGAAGGGCAGTGGGGGCATACTGTAGGCCAGGGCTCTTCAATTGGTGGCCCGCGGGCCGGACTCGGGGGTCATTTCTACTGGCCCTTTAAAAAAAAATGTAGGCCTAATCTCTAGCAAGCGCATGAGCTGTTCTCCATTCTTGCATCTCTCGCTTGCTTTAGTCCTGCAGCCACTGCACCTCAGCCCATTGAACAAGTTAGGCTACATTACAATTCATTACATTAGTACATAAGCTGAACGTAAGTGCCATAGTTTAGTTTCAACCTAAATTGCCACGTTGGAGTTTATGTACTAGCCTACTAATATTTAACAGGTTGCACCACACAAATAGTTTCTGTCAACAATATCGCAAAAAAACACGGGCACAATTACCGCAAAACTTGGTGGAAAGGTGGAGCAGATCCGACTCAAAGTATTTCTATATAGTAGCCTGGCTATTGCCGATGTCCTTCATTTCTTCACGTCTTACAACATAAACAAATGCAATTATAGTCTAGTGAAGTCAGAAATTAGCCCGTCTAAAGGCCTCTTGGAAATAATGTGGCATAACATTAAATGCGCACTCAATTGCGATTCGTAGCAAAAAGTATCACTGATAGCGAAGGTAAATTGCATATTTGTAAATGTGACAACGACAAAACGTTTTGTGGTTAAAGTGAATCGAGACTATATAATAACCAAAGAAAGTAAAGGAGATGATTTGCACCTCCGTTCACCAAATAAAGGCCGTGGTTGTGTTTCTACAATGTCTGTTGTCAGAAACCAAGTAGGCTAAACGTTTTCATTGTCATCGTGAACTATGACGATGCCCATGTTCAGAAGGCTATGTTTTTCATTTATTCAAGCAGTGACTTGGTTTTGGTTTAATGCATGGGGTAACGTGAGGTGCGTCAGAAAAAAGATGGGCCTGTCCCTCTCAAAACATGTTAAAATAGTGTGATTAGCAACCAGAAAATAAAAAATTCCCGGGGGAGACACCCCCGGACCCCCGTGTTATTATTATTAGGCTATTCTGACTGGCCTGCCCCCACTGCTAAAAAAAAATCTAGAGGTCACGGTCATCTCATTTAAATGGTGGGAACGTCAAATGTAACAAGTAGGCCTATAAGTCAGAAGAGCTACATATGCGACTGATTACACATTTAATTCACCTGAACAGTGTTTGAATCCTGTTTGTAGGCTACTCACTGGAAATCTTGGACCTAACAGTTACTGTGCAAAGCACAGATTCCATTACTGTTATCTGTTATCACAGATTTAATTCCATATTAGCCACCAACAACTGGGTAATGATGTTATGCATGTACAAAATACAACATTTGAACACCCATATTGCTGCTGTTGTACTTCATTGTATATACAGCTGTTAATGTGATTAGCCTACTCATATTTCAAGCCGCATTTCTCCGGCCCCTCAGTTGTGATGCTTTTCATGAACTGGCCCCCATTACAAACTAATTGAATAGCCCTGCTGTAGGTGGTTGCACAGACACCTGGGACTTGGAGGGTTCTCGAGTGATTCCAGATACCCCTCTGCGAGAAGACACCTCATACTCATACCTCACACATAAGAACCTCATACTAGTCCTGCTGTAGGTAAATGGGACTTTTATGGGACATCGCAGCCATTGCCTTGGAGGAATAAAGTGAAAAATGCTTTGAACACTGGGAGAGAATGAGAAGAGAAGAGCTTTTAGAAGCTGCAGTCCGCTTATACTCTACCACATCTTAAAGGAACACGGCAACATTTTGGGACATTAGCTTATTCACTGTATATCCGGAGTTAGATAAGTCAATACATACCCTTCTCATCATAGAGCGTGCAGTACCTCGGTCTGAAGCACCCACTGCTAGCCTAGCTTAGTACAGTGTCTCGAAGTGAGCGGCTCCAAAACCTACAGCTCCACAGCTCCCAATAGTGATAAAAGAACTCCAACATTTTCCTATTTACATGTTGTAATTTGTATAGTTACAGCGTGTACAGATAACAATGTCACATTTTTTACGTACTTGGAACTATGTTCTCATTTAGGCGGAGCACTGCTATTTGGTTAGAGTGATTTACACGCATCACCTGAAAAGCTCCAGTGTTTACTTCTGCAAATCCCAATTAGCAGTGCTTCGCCTGAATTAAATGTAGTTCCAAGTATGTAAATGCTTAGAAAATGATCCTGTCTCATTTGACATTGTTATTTGTACACGTTAACACAGATGTCACTCTCAGTGGTGTGGGCCTGCTCCGGTTCTGAGGTGTTTTGACCAGGCAATTGCTAGAAAGTTAGCCTGGTGGCCTGATGGGACTCGATTAAGACGACTCAAATGGTCTAAAGCTCGTCTAGAGCTCAGGTCGCCGGTGCTGTGGGGACGGAGCACCTTCCTGTGTGAATGAGAGAGAGAGAAAAGGTGAGAGATTGAAAGGCTGCTGTACTGCACAAATCTGACGGATGAGTGTGTGTTTGTGTGTGTGCATATAGAAAGAGAGAAAGAGCATAGTGACAGTGGGTGGATGTAGCGTGTGTGTATTTGTGGGCATTTGGGTTGATCCAGGTTAGGCTCCAGCTGCACTGTGCAGGACGGCACGTTTTTTTTAGCAGTAACAAGAGACAACAGGAATGGGTTGAGTCGTGTCAAAGCATACACTCTCCCTGCTCTGCGTAATTTGACTTAATAGCATTAAAACATGTTTAACTGGCTCCGTGCCTTCCATCGCAATTAAAACCGCCAGGGAATTAAGGAGCTGACGCTCAGAGGAGATCTACTGAGGCACAACCTAGGTGAAGGTGAAAGCACACAGAGATGGGAGCGGAGGAGGAGGAGGAGGAGGAGAGAGAGAGAGAGAGAGAGAGAGAGAGAGAGAGAGAGAGAGAGAGAGAGAGAGAGAGAGAGAGAGAGAGAGAGAGAGATAGATAGAGGGGGATAAAAGAGGGAAAAAATACAAGTAGTACAAATGAAAAGACAGCCTATGGCATGGTGAGGTAAATCTTGGCTTACTCCACGTTAATGTATGTTACAACTCATTGAGGGTGTGTGTGTTGTGATGGGGCTAGAAACAGCCACAGCCTTGCCACAAGTGAGTGACATCTACCTAACTGTGAACGGCAGAGCACACCGATCATAACACTCTGAAATCTGATCACTTATGCTGAACCACTTTGCCAGGCACCATTCTGATTTCTACTGATCTTATCACCAGTTCTCCTACACAATGATATGAATGGCTTAAACGGATCAGTTGGTAATGTACGGTACATTCTGTATCATATTTCACATTCATATTTGCAGTGCAAAAGGAGTAGAGAGAGAGAGCTCAATGCTATTTAGTTCAATAACCCATGAGAAAGATGATCTTCTGTGTGTGTGTGTGTGTGTGTGTGTGTGTGTGTGTGTTTGTGTGTGTACGGATTGATAGGAGGAAAACTAAATGCATAGCAATGAGGATGTGAGAACTCTCCAGCTACTCAGCGTGGCTGTTTTCTCATTAAGAAGTCAGCCTCGATTTTCCGGCAAACATCTGAACTTAATTACCGCAATCGCACGAGGACCGCTGCCCTGGCTTATTCTCGCCCCGCTCACCGCACATTCAAATGCCTCCTGACAGAGGGGACAATTTAGGGAGATACGGGAGGAACGGTGGACGACAATAGCAGTGGAGTTCGTTTCAGAGGTGTAATTGCTTTCGCTCTCTCTGAGAGAGACGACGCCATTGTTTGCCTCAAGAACCTCAGCAATGTCAAAAGGAGAAAGGTGGGACGAAAACGAGGAGCGCAGTAGGAAAAGGCAATGCCATGACTGTACGTATACTCTCTTGCTTTCTCGGACACACACACATACACACACACACACAAAGAGTCAGTCATATGTAGCAATCCATAACAGGTTGGTGCTCAAAATGCCCCCGAATTGACAATCTGGTGCTGTGAACATGAGCATCGATGTCCACACAAAGGCCGATAAGAGCGATCTCCGATGGCGGCCATCGCAAGAAAGGCCTTCATCTGAAAAGGCGTTGATTAAAACAGTGAACTAACATTACCCAATCAGCCCTCCTGCCTGATACGTAGCATTTCTGTACGTTGACAGTGTAAGGGAGCAAAAAACACCATGGCCATGGTTTCGAAAAAGATCTGAACGCTGCTATATGACTAAATAGATGATGCAAAGAGTCAGACAAGTGCAAGTTGCTCCTCCACAAGTTGAGTGTATTATTGTAAGGAATGTTTACTAAAATACCTCTTTTTTGAGGCTAAAGATCCATAAATTGAGGTGGAAAATCCATACATGGGGACCTGAGAAAAATCCTTGTGGAATGCAGGAGCCACCCACCCCTCCCTACCCCATGTGGATGGGCCTGGCTGTGTTCGACCCCTCCCCTGCTGACTGTCCATGGTCAATTGGATTCCTGTCAGATTCTTGGCACTGTGGGTCTCCAATGAATGGACAGACGAGCAGAACAGACACATACATGGCGCGCTCACACACGCAAGCACACACACACACACACACACACACACACACACACACACAGACAAATCCACACTCACATACACACACAAAAGCATCCGTAATACTACGACACACTATGACACAGCAAACACACTACAAATTCAGAAGTTCAGCAGACGTGCTGTCTCCCAGGCCCCTGACCAAAGCACAGTGGAAAACATTAGCCACTTTCTGACAGGGAAAGCATGGAGCTGTCAGTGGACTGCAGCCCAGTAGCTGTTTGAGCAAAGCGCTATCTATGCTGTGCAAGCCCACTGTGGCATGAGGGGAGCTGCACACTGCGGCGCTTCACAGGCAGCTCCAGAACATCCTAAGTGCACTGTGAGCACTACTTAGTATGCTGAGTGCACAATCTGAAATGTGTTGCTGGAAAGTAAGGGCTTAAGAACAGACAATACCTGAGGCACCCAGAGCTCCTTAGATCCGCCTCTGTTGGTATGCATATCACCGCACCGACCAATACAAACAAGGGGAAAAGGGTTATGGGCTCGCCACGGCTGTGGGAGTGTGAGACTGTGTATAGATAGAATATACTGTAGATAGGGGGAAAAAAACACTTTGAAAGGGTTGCGCTGACAAACACCAGGCAACACCTGGAGAAAATTAGTCACTTCACCTAAAGATCCACCAGCTGCTCTAACCCTTAGAACCCGATTGACGCAAAGTGCGTCAAAAAACACACCCTTTCTTCTCTGTTACATTGCTCCGGAACTGTTCATCGCAGCGTGACAGGGCAGAAGTGGGGCTTTCCAACGAGACCACACACTTGTCTGTACGATCAAGTATGAAAATAAAAAAAAAAATCATGAAATTAAATCAAATTGCATCATATTTACAGCCTATACTTCCCTGCGTTCACCTGCGCACCCATCACTCTCGTTTGAATTACTCGCGAACCCGTGATCGCATAGATATGGCAAGCATATCAGATGAAAAAGGATACACGGGGCTATTCATTGGTATCATGTATATCGATCCTTCTGGCTTATAAAAACAGACGAAGTGACTGCAAAATAATAACGTCATGTACACAAACCAACGCTGCACACCCATTACTCTCGTTTGAATTACTCGCGGACCCGTGATCAGATAGATATGCCACGCATGTCAGATGAAAGAGGAGACACAGAGCTATCATTTGATACCAAGTACATCCTTCTGGGTTATAAAACAGACGAAGTGACAGCAAAATAATAACTTCATATAGCTGGACTTACCCCACGTTTTTGTCTGTTTTTGTGGCAAAGCATGTTTATAATCCAACGCTATCGTGTGTTTCTCTATGGCAAAGCATGTTCATAATCCGGTTTTGAAATTCCTGCATGGCATCCAATTCAAGGCTCACATTGCATCCCAATTTGTTCAACAAAGAAACACCTTTTTTGCCTTTACTTTGTTTATGGCAATGCAGTAAAAAAGTTAAGAATCATTATGAGTGCATACACATGCAGGCTAACACGCAAACTCGGGTCAAGTCAGGTCAGATCAGTTAGTGTCACAGATATGGAGCGCAGAAAGGTCATTTTTCATCAATAAATAAAAAATGGCATTCATTTCCGTAAATCACACATCACATATTTCTGTAAATTGCTCAGCCCCAGAGTATCCCTCCAACATGGCAATAATTGCCAGATTCAGGACAGTCTGCCCTACACACAAATGAAATGTATGTAGAGCTATGAGCTTGCTGTGGTGAGATACATGTGGTGAGAAGAATTTTTATAATACGCTTTTTGTATTTTAATTCTTTAAAAATCAAAATAAAATCAATGCTAGTCCTAATACATGAAATGAAGGCAGATTTGAATAGCCTAGACTCTGCTGAAAAAGGATAAAGGTAGTGAAAATGCCCTAAAAACAGCTTAGGGTTCTAAGGGCTAACTAAACAAGGAAATAGTTAGGGTTTAAGTGTCCGGCTGGCAGGAGATGGAGTTGGTCATCCCATCTTACATGGGCCACTCTGCATCAGACTCTGATTGCTGCCAACCTGGCAATCCGGACCAGATAGCTACTGATGCAGGGCATGCATCCATGCAGAACAGTGATTTCATTGTGAAATATTCTCTCTCTCTCTCTCTCTCTCTGTATGTGTGTGTGTGTTTTGAAGTCTTTAGGTAGTGAGGGCGTGGTGTTTCGGGGTTGAGAGGCCAGGTGCAGCAATAATAATCCTTCAGCCTCCCTGCTAAAAGAATTATGGGTTGTGAGTGGGACAGGGCGGCACAGACGACAGGCAGCTCTGAGGGAGAGAGGAAGAGAGACACCCACGGAGAGGGGGATAGAGAGTGAGTGTGATATAAAAAAAAAAACGGGGGAGAAGAGAGACAGACGGGGAGAGATGGTAGACACACACACACACACACACACACACACACACACACACACACCTTTACAGAAATGGCTACTTTTTCCAGTTATATTTTCTTCTGATTCATATCAATTGCTGCCTTTAAAATAATGGGAACAGTGGTCCATTTTATCATAAAAGTTATCGTAAAAGTACCAATATTTACCCCCTTCATTGGACAATTTGAAAACTCAAGTCATTGTGTATTGTCATTTTTGGTACAAAGATAATCTAGATACTCTTATAGAGTGGGTGCTTGCGTTTATTTAGGAATCCACCGTATTGGTTTGTATAGAAATTAATATTAAAGGAGAAATCCAGCGATTTCTCACATAGATCTCCGTTTCTTGAGATCACCAAGTATTGTTGGTACAAAAAAACAAAAAAAAAAAAAAAAAAACCCCGAAAACAAGGCAGCTACAGCGTTACACTCTGGTGGCATGTCCGTGAGCCCCTAGTTCATGCCCCCATAGTGTAGCACCGTCTGGCTGCTTCAGGTGTTGGAACTTTAGGTGTCCTAAAATCCCCCTAGGGGATTTTTTTTCCATACCGACAGTACACGGTGACCTCGAGAAACGGAGATCTATGTGAAAAATCGTTGTATTTCTCATTTGAGTGACACATACAGGTAAGAGGGCGAACATAGGTAATTGTCTGATGTAAACATTATTTTTTCCCAATTCTTACTTTGGTACGAGAAAAAAAAATCATATGCTTATGGCACTCTTATTCATGAGATTGTTTTATCTGATCCATGAATTCTGCTTAGACTAATGGCACAATATTTAAGAAACACCATGTAGCTTTTTAACCTTAATAAAACACAAAAACACTTGCTTGTCATTACTACTAATTAATTGTTATTATCATTAATATGGGGTTGCTCTCTGCAATGTAAAGTAAACCTGCTTCTGTGAAATCAGGAATCCTACATTTCCACCTAAACCGTGGTCAGACACTAGGATTTCACAAATTGGAAACTTCTGTGATGTCCATCTTGGCCAATGAAACATCAGAGCAGGTTTCAGCCCCTGAACATGCTCACCGACCATCCTTAATTAAACCTGTGATTAATGACAAAATTAAATCAGGAAACATTGAGTAATTAATTCTGATTTAAAAAGCAAATTGCTTTACGGCCAGATTCCAGGGCTCCTTGTGCAGACGCTGATTTCCCCCCTGCCGCAAAAAACTGAATTCCCTTGGCACCCCGTAGCTTAGCGAAAGGTGTGAAATCAAATTATTATTATGGCGCTCTAAAGTCTTGTTTAATTCCGACACTTAAATTTAATTCACCTCCCCTCCACACGCAATCGGTGCCCATTCTCAGGGCATTTGGAACTCTTCACACAATCCTAATTAATTTGCTGCTTTTTGTCTGCCTGTTTCGCTCCCTGTTCGCAGTTTGGAAGTGCTGCTGGAATCAAATGGACAGCGGAAGACGAGCAAAAAAGTGTGTCAGGGTCTTGTGAATATGTGCATGCTTAAGTGTCTGCTAGTGTGTGCATGTGTGTGCTACACTGTACGTGTATGAGTATGTGTGGGCACTGCACTGAGATGATAGTGGTCCTGTGTTCTACTTCAGTTTCTTGTGCCAAAAACAAAGTGGGCAGAAAGAGGGAGAAAGGAGGGGATCTTATAACAGTGATAACTATTATCTACATATATCACTTCCCCTTTCCAACACTTAATGACAGAATACCTGGGTCACAATTGCTTTGACACTACCAATACATGCCCAGTCCTGACTATGGGGCTTCTGGCATTTTTTACCCTAGTGAGCACAGAGGAAGGCTAGGCCTAGAAGGGAGGAAGGAAGTGGGGGGGGGGTCTGCTGGGAAGTAGAGTAGCAGTGGGCAAATCCACTCTTCACTCGAGTCCCAGACACGACAGAGTCACCCAGAGGTGACAGCCAGACCAGAGTCCCACAACGACCTAGAGAGATTAAATCTGTTAGGAAGCCATGCCAGAGTCTCAGTGAGTGTGTGTGTGTGTGTGCGTGCGTGCATGCAAGGTAACTAAAGAGGGGGAGGTTGGTCTCAGGCCACTCTTGGACATTGATTTAAAGGAGGTGCTTCACAGGAGGCACAAACTCAATGGCCTGGAAGGAGCACTCACAATCCCAGCTCTGACCACACACACACACTCTCTCACACACACACACACACACACACACACAGTCTTGCACCACTCTCATTCATTTGCTCACCACAGCACATGCATGACTACACAGGACCTCTATGTCTCACCATCGTAGTGCAGTAGTCCATTAACTTCATTAACAGTATGTGCAGTAACAGCAATGACACATGCTACTGCTAGCTCAACATAGAGACATTCACAAGCATGTATACACACACACACACACACACACGGACACAATCACAAGCACATACATTCAGTTACACCTCCTCCTGCAAGCACAGTACATCTTTACACAATCTTAAACAACAATACAAAGGCTGTTTCAGCTGCAACACAATGTGGTTTCCTGGCCTGTGAGGTAACTCAAGCACTAATAGCTACGAGAAATACATTACATTAGGCCGACGCCTTTTTAGTCAAAGCGACTTACAACATGGTAAACAGTTTCAATACACAACTAAAGAAACCCCAGGGATCATGATGGTGTTCCTATGACCTTCAGCTGACTTCAGTTCCATGCCTGATGTCTCACACACTCTCACACACACACACACACACACACACACACACAGAGAGACTCATTTGTTCATGCCTTCTGCCACCTTTCTTACACACGCATACATACTCTACCTTTGTCTCATGTTCACATCAACATGCATATGAGGGAGGGATTATTCACAGAAATTTCAGCATTTCCATCAGAAATGATTTAAAATAATAAAAGCAATGAGACCGCTCTCATCACTGCTGCACTCATGTGGAAAATAACTTTGCATTTCAAATGGCGTTTCATAAAACAGACAGAGCACAGCCTGTCGCTCAGACACCAGAGAACCAGCACGGTGAATAGGAATGAGGGGGAGAGACACACACATGCAGAAACCCAGTCTCTCTCTCTCTCACACACACACACACACACGTCCCTCTCTCTCACACACGGACACTCACACAAACACTCTTTCTCTATCGCACGCACATCACTTGGGAGTGCACAGACTCATACCCTCATAGGCACAGCCTTTCTCAGAGGCCTACACACCCTCACACACTCATCCATGCGTGAGAGAGAGAGAGAGAGAGAGAGAGAGAGAGAGAGAGAGAGAGAGAGAGAGAGAGAGAGAGAGAGAGAGAGAGAGAGAGAGAGAGAGAGAGAGAGAGAGAGACCTGAGGCAGATGAGCGTGAAATCCATTTGGGCGTAGAGTGTGCGGAGCTGCCACTCATGCGCTGGATGGGCTTCTTCTGTGCTAATGAGCTCACATTATCTCCAGCCCCAACCCAGCACACCACTAATACAACTGATTAAACACAGCATCTTACACTGCCGACCAGCCCACTCACAACCAGCAGGACGGGTGTGGGACACACACACACACACACACACTCTCTCTCTCTCCATGTGTGTGTGTTTGTGTGAGAGTGAGTATACAGCATATATGCAGAGACAAATTGCGTATGTGTCAGACAAATATTCTGTTTGTGTGTATGTGTGTGTGTGTGTGTGAGAAGATTCCCCTGTCTTGTGAAAGGGAGATTGTGTTTGCTTTGAAGAGATAGGGCTGAGTCAGACTCTCTCTCAGGGGGGTGTGGGCGTGCGGCACTGCACGTCTGTCTGTGTGTCACACTTTCCATGCGTCTGTGTTTGGTGTATGCTCTTGAAGGCATTCTATGATTGGCTGAGAGAGTGTGTATGAGGATTGCTGTTGGTGTATTAGTGTGTGTGTGCGTGTGTGTGTGCGTGCGTGCGTGTGTGTGTGTGTGTGTGTGTATTAGTGTGTGTGTGTGTGTGTGTGTGTGTGTGTGTGTCTGTGTTGCCTGAAGGGGCAGGTCCCCGAGAATGTCAGATGTGTAAGGGTTTAATTATAGGCGACATTTACAGTCACTGATTAGCCATCAGTCAAGTGTGTGACATGAATCACATATGTGTACACGTGTCACGTGTGTGTGTGTGTGTTTGATAAAGAACATGGAAAAGTGGAAGGATTAAACAATACAGGATGGTAGGTAATTGGTTTGACTCTGAATATGTACGCACACACGGACACACAAATGGACACACAGCTATGTGAGAGCAAGCTGTTTGCCTTGTGTGACCAACAGTTGATTGGGGCTTGAATATAGTTAGTGCTCAGTTTACATCCCTGTGTGTGTGTGTGTGTGTGTGTGTGTGTGTGTGTGTGTGTGTGTGTGTGTGCATGTATTTGTGAGCAATGCAGATATAATACTGAGAATCCAACATCATTGTGAGAGTGCCATAGAGATGTCCCATAGTGGGAGAGAAAAGACAAAGCGCTTGAGCATTAACAGCCAGCGAGTGCAGTAAGCTTTTTAAGCCAAAATCATATGACAAAAATGTCAATGTCAAAATGGAAACAAAAACAACAACTTCTTCAATCTTCAATTCCATGAAGATTAACTGGATCAAGTGGTCTACAAGACAAACCCTCAGGAGGCTCACTTTTCTCTGCATCGAAATTCCAATCAGTATTATGGAGACACATCAAATCAACTCACATCAACAAGCTGACAAATCAAAGCCTTTCATTGAAATACACTGTTGCATCACGTCAGTCTTGGCACTTGTCTCTTTTCTACAGCCTTGCTGCTAATAGAACTACTGCCTGCTGCTTGTAGTGACACAGCACAGGTAGTAGTGATACAGTGCGACATAATGAGTGAATTACTCCTCTCAGTGATGTCCATAATTACAACTCTGCTGTTCGTGCTCATTCCGAGCTCTGTAAATGGTAAACATAGTGGCTCAGAATAAGCTAAAACCAATTCCAGTTTATCAACAAATTGTTTCAGGAAGAGTAAGTCAGGGAGTGCGGGATGGTTTAGGCAAAGGATGAGGACAGGAAGACTCACCGCAAACATAGCCCTGAAGTTGCTGAGGTCGGTGAACAGCTCTTCGATGGATGTCTTCTTGGGGTCGATGGCGAAGTACTCCAGCATGTTCTGGTAGAGGGCGGCCATGTTGCTGTGCATGGTGACCAGCTTCTGGTACTGCTCCCGTGCCTGCTGGGAGAAGCTGTGCAGGGGCCACGGTCAAGGATGACCACAGAATACTGGGACAGAGTGTGTGTGTCTGTGTACAGTATGTGTGTGTATGAGTGCGACTCTCTGTTAACTGTTTAAGAGGCTTGTGAATGTGAGTGAGAATTTCAATGCATTTACATACATGGTCAATTATTTTAAATTTGATTATGTGTGGAATTCATCTGCTTGAGTGTGTATTGCATGTGTGAGGATGTGCTTGTGTGTGTGTTTGTATTCTTGGGGGCACATATGTATATGCATATGCATTTTTTTGTGGCAAATCAACATGTCGCCACCGTGGCAGTGAAAATATCATCCATATTTTGTGCGTGTTGTGCTTCCGCGCAGGGAAAAGCGCAGAAGGCATCTCACTCAGTCTGTATTACGTCTGTGCATATTTTTGTGTGTGTGTGTGTGTGTGTGTGTGTGTGTGTGTGTGTGTAAGCAAGCATGATGCCACCACCCAGACTGGGCACAGAAGTGGGTGAGGGGACGCGGTCCTACCAGCAGCTGAGCAGTCAGTAATTTAGCTCCTCATCTGTCTTTCTCACACATGCACTCTCTCACACACATGCACAACTGCCTTGGTTAGTGTGTTACAGTACATCCAATTAAAAACTAAAAACCAACTCTGTTTATGTGCTAGACAGACAGCACAGTTTCTGCACGCCGTGTGTATGTGTGTGGGCACAAAGCACCACCAATATGTATACGGGCCTCAGCATAACCATAATTATGCTATATGTGATATAATGGGCACTTAAGAGTGACCTGGCTCAGAATATGTTAATCATACTCCCATGAAACCGAAACCACACACACACACACACACTGGCCTTGTGGCTCCAAACTTTGCCAAAGCCAGACTGGCTATTGTACCTTTAAAACGGTACATTTAGCAGCTGGAGGGATTATTAGACCTCTATTAGTGAGAGTAGACTCAGAGAAGTAGAGAAGGACACAGAGGCAGAGAGAGGCAGAGAGAGAGAGAGAGAGAGAGAGAGAGAGAGAGAGAGAGAGAGAGAGAGAGAGAGAGAGAGAGAGAGAGAGAGAGAGAGAGAGAGAAGACAAAAGGCTCTGTGGAGGGAGGTGAAGAAGCCAAAACAGGAAAAAAAAGAACAGCAAAAGGACATAAAGTGAGAGAGGAAAAGTGTGGAAGGAGAGCATGGGGCAGGGGATAGAGGAGAGAAAGTGAAAAAGGCATGGAATATCTTTGAAGAAGATCAAAGTTCCCTGCACACAATAGCAGGTGAATAGGTGACCATCCAGAAGAAAGGAGAGAGGATGAGATCGATGAGCCTGGGGCAGATAGGGGGAGGGGAGGGGGGGCAAAGAGAAAGTACAGCAAAGGAAAGACACTTTAGGAGAAGACAGTAAGGATAGAGGGGGGGAAAATAGCTATTCCCGTTCTCATCATCAGCCAATGAGACAACCTTTAGCTTTCTCTTGCTCATACACAGATGAATACAGGCAGACACACTCATATGAAAACTGTAAACCAGACAGATTAGAACTGTACATCTGACACATTCAGGACCACACACAGATACACACAACTGTACTTAGAAAGACATTAAGGAGGCAAAATAAGGCTCGTTTGATGCAAGTGATTAGAGTGGTAACAGAACTTTGTATTTGGAGACAGGTGTATGCAAGCTTGTGTGTGTTGTGTTGCGTGCTTGTGAGAGCAGATAGAGTTTAGGCCCACACAAACGCACACAGCACACTGCGAAGTCAGATAGACGAAGAGAGAGCAGTCAAGCACAACCCAAGACTGAGAGGCAGTCAAGCGTGCGTTTCACCCAATCTCTCTCTCTCTCCCTCTCTCTAACACACACAGGTTCTGTTTGAGGAGAATAAAAGTGTGGAATCAATACGCAGAGGCTCTAAGCAGACACAGGACACAGATTGTCCACATATAGTAAAGAGGGGTAGCAGCATTAGCTATGTGTTGTACGTGTGTGTGAGTGTGTGTACAAAGGCCCTTACAGAGGGTAATCAGACTGACTGATAGAAGTGGGACTGGAGGTGACACCTTTAGTCCTCAGTGTGTAAAGCAACACCTGATGAGCTTTACACAGAGATTGGAGCTTTACACAGAGCGGCATGTAGACGGCCCCTAACACACATCTACTGTCTCCGTCATGTGCCTTTCATGTAAGGGGACTACTCACTCACAATAAAGATACTGATTTACTAAAACATGCAAAACTAAAGAGTTGCTAAACACACACACACTGAAATAATGCTCATATGTATATGCAACTACGCGCAAATGCTAATAAGCCGTCACACACATAAGTAAAGCAGAGCTGGGAGGTAAGAGCCATGTCAGAGGAGATAGCAGCAGGCTTTATCGCATTATTCGCTCTCTGATGTGTCAGGTTAATTAGTGAGCCCTATGGCTGATCTGGTTGCCAGTGTGTTAGTGCGAATGTCTCACAAATCTAAAATTGACCTGATAACATGAGGATGACAAAAAAAAATAACATGGTATCTCAATTCAAAACAAGAATTCAATTTGCATAGGTGATAGATGCACATAAAATGTGGATGAAATTATGACGCGTGAGTGGGACATATTTTATTTAAGTGTGTGTGATATGTCTGATGTATTCTGATGACATGTTTAGTATTGCAAGGGATTAGCCTAGATAGGAG